>NC_037668.1:1073621-1280259 GCF_003255815.1 Theropithecus gelada
AAATAAAGACAATCAGTTCAGGTACTTCATCTAGCAAAATAATCCTTTAATAAAAATCACATTTTGACTGGGCACGGTGGCTCATGCCTGTAATCCCAGCACTTTGGGAGGCCGAGGCAGCCGGCTCTCCTGTGATCAGGAGTTTGAGACCAGCCTGGCCAACATGATGAAACCCCGTCTCCACTAAAAATACAAAAATTAGCTGGGCACGGTGGCGCACGCCTATAATCCCAGCTACTCAGGAGGCTGAGGCAGGAGAATTGCTTGAACCCAGGAGGCGGAGGTTGCAGTGAGCCAAGATTGCGCCATTGTACTCCAGCCTGAGTGACAGAGCAAGACTCCATCTCAAGAAAAAAATCACATTTTTACATATCTTTTGTTGACTTATATCTCTTTATACGTAGAATATGACAATAACTTCATAAAATCTTACACAGATCTACTCAATTTTTTCTTTTATGAAATCTCTCATTTTCAGAAATGCAATTCTAAAGGGCAATTTTCATTTTTGGAAGACAAAAATAGGCTTTATTAATTGTGAAGTGATATATAAAGAAATATAAATATAGCTGTTTAAGGTCTCTGATTTAACCGCTTATCTTACTATGTATTTTAGATCTTCTCTCCTGTATCTAATTGGCTTGTAGTCTAATGTTGTAGCAAAATGTTAGAGGTTTACCTGCATTATTTTGCATAGATCCATAAAGTGAAGATGGGGCCGGGCATGGTGGCTCACACCTGTAATCCCAGCACTTTGGGAGGCCACGGTGGGTGGATTGCTTGAGGTCAGGAGATTGAGATCAGCCTGAGCAACATGGCAAAACCCTGTCTCTACTAAAATTACAAAAATTAGCCAGGCATGATGGTGCACGCCTGTAATCCCAGCTGCTCAGGAGACTGAGGCACAAGAATCACTTGAACCCAAGAGGCAGAGGTTAGCAGTGAGCCGAGATTGTAGAGTGACAGTGTGAAACTGTGTCTCAAAAAAAAGTGAAGATGAGCAAGCAGTAGCCATTAGCTAAGTCATTTGAATTCTTAAAAAAGAAAGAAAGAAAGAAAAAGATACCTAGACAGAAAACATGAAAATTACCTATTGGAATTGGCTGCATACATCTGCTTGTTCTGAACCAGAAGTCTGCTTTGAACCTTTACAGTTGGCTTAGTTAATTTTGTCCAGGCTTTTAGCTTCATCAGATATATTTTCCATTTTATAATCCCATTTTAATTTATGGCTGTAAGGACCCTTGAAATTTTACAGACTGAAAAACAGCACTCAAAAAAACATGTTAATTGATCTACCACTAGATATACAGAAATATAATCATATTTGAATGATATTAGGGTGAGTGGTGGTTTAATTCACATTTCTTATAAAAGCACTGATTCTCAACCCTAACTTGTACTTTAGAATTACCTGGGGCTTTAAAAAAATACAGGTGGCCAGACGTAACCCAGAGAGTGGAGTTCAGGGTTGAGAGTTTTAGAAAGTGCTCCAGGTGAGCTCTGCTGTTGTACAGCCAGCATTAAGAACCACTGGCTCAAAGCTCATTCTAGTAAGGAGTAACTTAGTGCTGTTCCAAAAATCAAAACGTTTGATGAGCCTAATCAGAGCTTTTCAGAGAGTGATATGTATGCCACTGGTGGTACATAAGGTAACTTTACTCACTTTTAGAGTTTAATAATTACATATTTGTTTAATGTGTATTAGAACAGGGATTCCCAAGCCCTGGGCCACAGACCAGTACTGTTGTGGGCAGTTTGTTAGGAGGTAAGCTGCAGGTGGGCGGGGCAAGTCAGCATTTCCACCTGGGCTCTGCCTCCTGTCAGATCAGTGGTGGCATTAGATACTGTGAACTGCACATTCGAGGGATCCAGATTGCACGCTCCTTATGAGAGTCTAATACCTGATGAGATGTCACTGTCTCCAATCACACCCAGATGGGACCATCTAGTTACAGGAAAACAAGCTCAGGGCTCCCACTGATTCTACATTATGGTGAATGTGTAGTAACAAGAGAAATAAAGTGTACAATAAATGTAATGCACTTGAATCATCCCAAAACCATCCCCTGCCACCCATCCGTGGAAAAACTGTCTTCCACAAAACCGGCCCCGGTGCCAAAAAGGTTGGAGACTGCCGTATTAGAATATAAATATAAGTATCATATCAAATTCACAGTTTCATGAGTACTGCTTTGGATGAAGCTCCATTTTTTTTCAATGATAAAAGATAGTGTGCCAATTTAAAGGAAATTTGCCAAATTACAGAAATAATTAAACAAATAGGTAGTTCATACATAATGGCAGAAATCATGAAGATGCTGAAGAAACACAATGGCAATTTTGGTGAGGGGCACCCTCTAAAATTTAGGATTTGAATCCAAAGTGTCAGTGTTTTTTTCTCCCAGATATGTTTACAGTGACTTCATC
Source organism: Theropithecus gelada (assembly GCF_003255815.1). Lineage (NCBI taxonomy): Eukaryota > Metazoa > Chordata > Mammalia > Primates > Cercopithecidae > Theropithecus > Theropithecus gelada. The sequence continues at coordinate 1,076,052 of NC_037668.1, forward strand.
CTTCTTTTTCAATTCAGGGACAGACTTTCAAAATTAGTATTTCTGCGAATTTTTTAATCATTGTTTTCTAACTTAGTTTCTTGACACTTAGTTCTCTTGTGAAAATGTGCCTTATAGATCAAGAATATTTTGTTCCTCTATTTTTCTATGGTATACGTGGTCATGTGGTGGTAAGAAGAGGAAGGAGACTGAGTGTGTGTTGTGTGTGTATGAGAGAGAGCAAGGGATGGATGGATGGATGGATGGTCAGAGGGGTTGATGAACAAGTGACTAGAATACTTGGATAACTTGGATACCTGGGTAGAGAACAGTATTAATAATTGTAGGGCCTCACTTTCCCACATACTCATCTCCTCAGACTCTAAGGACGTCCAGAGGTCTGTTACAACTCAGAATTGTTTGGGAAATACTGCTATAGGTTCTTTCACTAGTAACATGGATTGCTCTGGGCCAATTAAAATGAGCTCCACATACAGATATTTAGCTATCCTGACCTCTCTGAGCAGGCTCAGAGAAATTTGAGTAGGCAAATTACCTCTTGCTACAAATAACTGTTTTACTGTTTCATCAGGAATGTATATAGATTTCAGTTATAGAGGCAGCTGCCCTGAACAAGAGTAGCCATATAGTCTACATTTAAATTATATTACTGGAAGTTAAAAATACTGTGATGCAGCTGTAATGTTATGTTTAAATGTCCTGTATAATTTTGTAGAATGGAAGCTTCTTGCCTAGAGCTGGCCTTGGAAGGGGAACGTCTATGTAAATCAGGAGACTGCCGCGCTGGTGTGTCATTCTTTGAAGCTGCAGTTCAAGTTGGAACTGAAGACCTAAAAACACTTAGTGCTATTTACAGCCAGCTGGGCAATGCTTATTTCTATTTGCATGATTATGCCAAAGCATTAGAATATCACCATCATGATTTAACTCTTGCAAGGTAATTAAGCTTTTAAATATTCTTCCTTCTGAAATTAGCTATTACATTAAAAAATATTTCTATTCAATTAACAAAAACTAACTTAATACATTTAATGAGTTCTACTTCAGTAGCATCACTTTTTAAAACTAACCTTTAGGTTGAACACAGTTTAATTGAATGAATAGTAGTGAAATGACCCTAGAGTTTAATTAAATGGATGAAAACTAATTACATTCGAATCCAGAAATGTAAGTTTTAAATATTTATTTAAAGTAGGTTTCAAAGCCAATGGGTTTTTCTTACCTTAAGCATGTTAGTTTGTCCTCTTGGAAAACTGTACTCTGGCTGCTTTATATTTTAACACCATTTGTATTTCAATACCATTTTTTTTTTGTTTTTTGCTTTTTTCAGGACTATTGGAGACCAGTTGGGGGAAGCGAAAGCTAGTGGTAATCTGGGAAACACCTTAAAAGTTCTTGGGAATTTTGATGAAGCCATAGTTTGTTGTCAGCGACACCTAGATATTTCCAGAGAGCTTAATGACAAGGTAATACCACAGCATTAGATGGTAGGTCTAATATTTTCATTCAGATGGCTTTGCATTTTAATACTATTTAATTATTCTATAGTTTATTTAAAAATTAATACCAAAAAAGAAAACATTGATAGACTAATAGAAGTAAAATAGAAAAAAAAATTTAATGGAGAAAAAGAAGGAAATAGAGGTCTTTCTTTTATAAGTAATTATTTGATTGGTTCTGTATGGAGAGCCAATATAAAAATTTCTTTCCCTTGTCCATAATACTAAGGATATTACAAATATATATGATAAACCTGACCTGTTTTCAAAATGTAAACTTTGCTGATGTCTTCATTTAGGTGGGAGAAGCAAGAGCACTTTACAATCTTGGGAATGTGTATCATGCCAAAGGGAAAAGTTTTGGTTACCCTGGTCCCCAGGATGTAGGAGAATTTCCAGAAGAAGTGAGAGATGCTCTGCAGGCAGCCGTGGATTTTTATGAGTGAGTAGGGGCTGATATGGGCAATCATGTAGGCCCATCTAAGCCGTGGATCTGCTATACGTTCTTTATTCGGTAGTAAAGTTTTTAAGTTTGGCAAAGGTTTTAAAGCTATGAACTAGCAAAATCATCAATTCAGTTGCTTAAATGTTATAGTGTTATTATTAGTAGTAATCTGCAGCTTTCATTTAAATTGCAGACCAGTGCCACTTAGTGGCAAAAACAAGAAATATCAATGGTTGGGCTGTTATTTAGAGTAATTTAGTCTTTTACCAATAGAATTTCATACAACTACTTAACTACAGGGGTTCCAAGATTAACTCTGTGCTTGACCCTGGGCAGAAACCTATCTAAATAGTTTAATAAAGTGTTCCCAGCTATTTCCTATAATTGCTCTTCATCATTGATGTCATCCTTAAAATGTTGCACATTATGGCTGTAAGCTTCCTTACATTTTTTTCTGATAAAAAGAATTAGATATGTAAATCACGTAAATAAAATTGTTTTGCAAACTTATTTTTTCATCACTTTTTGCTATCCCTTAGGGAAAATCTATCATTAGTGACTGCTTTGGGTGACCGAGCAGCACAAGGACGTGCCTTTGGAAATCTTGGGAACACACATTACCTCCTTGGCAACTTCAGGGATGCAGTTATAGCTCATGAGCAGGTACAGTGGAAGGCCTTGGAGCCAGACCATTTCCTCCATCAAAGTTCTGAACAGTGATTAGATCATTCTTCCGTTTTATTTTAGCTATATCTAATTAAAATTTTCTGTTTCAGCGTCTCCTGATTGCAAAAGAATTTGGAGATAAAGCGGCTGAAAGAAGAGCATATAGCAACCTTGGAAATGCATATATATTTCTTGGTGAATTTGAAACTGCCTCAGAATACTACAAGTTAGTCTAATATTTCTGTAGATAAATGTAAAACGAATAGTTATTCAATCCCATTAATTCATAGGCTTTAGGTTTAAAATCTGATTGCAGCAGGACTTTTGGCATCTAAGCCTCAATTTCCTTATCTGTAACAGAATATATCAATACATCATTTTGGGGAATACTGTGAAGAGTGAATGAAACAATATATTAAACACTTAGCACAGTGCCTGGTACACAGTGCTCAATAAATATTATTGTACCTAAGATTTAATAGCAGCAGTATGACCCCTTTATAGTACTGGTTTTTATCTTTAAAAGTAATTGTTTTTAAATGAAGTTTTCAACCTTTAATATCTTTTAAACCTATTTAGCATATGTGGTGTATATTGTGTATATGCTTTATTTCACTCAATTATGGGTTAGAAGAGATGCCAAAAGAAAGCCTGGTAACAAAAATATTTATAGTCTCTATCAGTGATCACTGATTTTTTTGCTCTACCTTCCCACCTTCTTACTGAGCAGTTCTCCCTTTACCCTCTTTCTGCCCATATTTGACTGTGTCACTGTAAGCTGCGTCCCCATTCACTTACCTGAGGAGTTTGCAATCCCAGCTTCTTCTGTGGCAGGATGTCTCTTATCAGTAGATTTGAGACATAGATGATAGAAAGTTTAGACAGCTTCAGGTTGCCTGATCTGTGCTTTCTAGATTGAGTTTTCCCTAGTTAGTGGGGATTGAAGGCCCTTATAGATTTTGGGTAGAAGCCAGTTTGACTAAACTGAAGACACAGTGATTGATTTGTATTTTGTTAAAGAATCCAATATGAGACAGTTCTGAATAATTTTGTCATCCTCATAAAAAGGTAAAATTGTTTCAGGCCTATCTAAAAAAAAATTGAATAGCATTCCACTTTGCTTTAAACATTAACTAATGGTTAATATTTGTTGGTTGGTTAGGTTAGTTAGATATGAAATAGCCTCCCAAATAAAACATATTACTATGTACTATATGAAGGAGTATATATTTTGATTTTAAATATAAAAGTTTCTTATATTTTAAAGCCAAGGGATATAGAGAAGTCTTAATTATTAAATGGCATACCTCTGTTACATACTGAAAGGGTCTATTATAAAATGGATAGTGGCTATTTGACTAAAGAAGCATGAATATAAAGTAATGAAACTTACTTTTTTTCTCCCTATAAGCAGCTAGAACTCAGAACTTTATATATATTCCAAGTTGTTGGTTAGAAATATTTTTAGAACTCTTCTTTAGATTTTTTTTTTTTTTTTTTTAAACAAAGACAGTTTTGAGTTTTGCTCTTGTCGCCCAGGCTGGAGTGCAATGGCACAATCTTGGTGCACTGAAACGTCTACTTCCTGGGTTCAAGTGATTCTCCTGCCTCAGCTTCCTGAGCAGCTGGAATTACAGGTGTCTGCCACCATACCCAGCTAATTTTTGTATTTTTAGTAGAGATGGGGTTTCACCATGTTGGCCAGGCTAGTCTTGAACTCCTGACCTCAAGTGATACGCCCACCTCGGCCTCCCAAAGTGCTGGGATTACAGGTGTGAACCACCACACCCAGCCCAGAATTGTTATCAGGGCCAAACAAGAAGGCTAACATAACATTGTAGATCCATAGCCTTCCAGATACAAAGCAGTAGTTTGGTAAACCTATGTTAGTAATTGAATTTGGTTCCAGAAAGATTTCTGATCATTTACAAATCAACTGTACCATCAAAGAATAATGGTATGCCAGAAAGCATTATGCCACAGGATCTGAGAGCAATTCCAAAAGTCTTTCAAAAATATTTGAAAAGACAGGCAGCATTAGAATAATTAGGTAGCCTCCTAAGGTGACAGATTTGAATGTATCATCATTAAATATGTAATTTTAGATTTGTTTGTTTAAGAAAAAGCTATCACATTACCGTATAGTAATTTGTCGTATAGTTATAAGTGATATGAAGTAATTACACTATTTGGCAGAAATGATGGGAGAGCCATTTAAATTACTGAATCCAAAAGCATCTGTAGGTTTAAGCACTGATAATAATAACATATTAACATTTATACAGCATCTACTATGCACAAGATGCTATTCTAAGCACTTTTTATCTATACATATTAATTTAATCCTCACAAAAATCCTTTGAGGTATTTCTCCCATTTTGTATATGAAGAGACTGGTATACATACTTTGCCCTTAGCTTAGTAATTGGCAAAGTTGGGATTTAAACCCAGTCTAGCTCCAAGATCTATACTCTTAACTGCTATGCTAGCTTCTCACTGACAATACCACAGGTAGAATGGGTAATGTTTGGATGCAGCATTCAGTATTTTTCATGAGTTGATGACTAATGCCCTATACATAAGAATTTTACCTAAGTGGTGACTAATAGCCTACACATAAGAATTTTACCTAAATATTTTAAATGTTGACAATGCAAAGGTGACAGTACGATTGAAAACAGATGTCATGTGGAAAAAAGCTATTGCCAATACTAAAGGGAAAGTTTTTTTTAAATGTTAAAGATAGTATGTTAACCTCTAGAAACTCTTGATTTCATGTTTCAATACTCCTTTACTTTGGTGAATTGTTAGGATTCTCAAATTTATTCTGTCTTGAATCTGCTTTCTGTGTTTCAAAAAGGCCTTTTCATTTTGTCTAAAAGTAATGAAGAAAGTACGGGATATGAATATTAGGCTCTCAGAAATTTAAAGGCAGCAGAAAGCAGCAGAGAGGAAAAATTAGAGTTTTATTTTGTGATCCTTAAAGCCCAAACTGAGAATGATCATTATGTAAGAATTAATTTCTTCTTGTAGGAAGACACTACTGTTGGCTCGACAGCTTAAAGACCGAGCTGTAGAAGCACAGTCTTGTTACAGTCTTGGAAATACATATACTTTGCTTCAAGACTATGAAAAGGCCATTGATTATCATCTGAAGCACTTAGCAATTGCTCAAGAGCTGAATGATAGGTATGTTTTACATCTTTTGACCGTAACTAAGGTAAAATATAGATGCATTATTGAATCCCTAGAGTTTTTCCTTTGTTTCTTTTCCTGTGTTTACCTTAAAATCCCTTTTAAGGAATTTTCTTTTTCAGTGATATCCTCTGTATATCATTGTATGAAGGGCTAGTCTGTGATAGAGGATTAGTCTGTGATAGAGGACTGTCTGCGATAGAGAATTAGTCTGCGATAGAGGATTAGTCTGTGATAGAGGATTAGTCTGGTTCCATATGCCCTTGACCCAAGATCAGTGACTAGGTCCCAAACTCAGTTACCTCTTCAGAAGTCTTCCTGGAGAAACCCCGTCTTTACAAAAAGTACAAAAATTAGCCAGGCGTGGTAGGGCACGCCTGTAATCCCAGCTACTTGGGAGGCTGAGGCAGGAGAATCGCTTGAACCCAGGAGGTGGAGGTTGCAGTGAGCCGAGATCACGCCACTGTACTCCAGCCTGGCGACAGAGTGAGACTGTATCTCAAAAAAAAGTCTTCCTAACTATGTAAGTGTAACCCCGTATCTACTAAAAATGCAAAAATTAGCCACGTGTGGGGAGGGGGCATGCCTGTAATCCCAGCTACTCAGGAGGCTGAGGCAGGAGGATCACTTGAACCCAGGAGGTGGAGGTTGCAGTGATCTGAGATCACGCCACTGTACTCCAGCCTGGCAACAGAGCGAGACTGCATCTCAAAAAAAAAAAAAAGTCTTCCTAACTACATAAGTGTGGGAATTGTGGTAAACTTAGAGATAATGCCCAGTGTGAAGGGGGCAACTACTACCCAACTCCAAATAATTGTTGCCAGGCAGGAATGAAAATCCATTGTGTCCACATCTTCCTGTTTTTTAAAGAAAAGCTGGAAGTGCTGAGTTTTATATGAAATCTGCTTTTTAAATGTTAGTGGCTAATTCAGTTGTTTTGTTTTACTGTATTAAAAAAACAGTATTTGCCAGCATTTAGTCTGTGATATTTGCTTTAGAAAATCGATTTTTTTTTTTTTACCTCAGTATGAAAGAGAACTTTTCGATGCAGTTGTTCAAAATGAAGTATGCTACCTCAAGAGGTAGTGAGTTCTGTCTCCCTGCTGCTCAGACACACACTGAATAATTACCTGGTAGGGCTGTTATAGAAGGAAAATGGGGTAGTGGACCAGAATACCTATCCTTGAGATTTATTACTTTATACTGTATTTTCATATTTTAAAAGAATGTTTTCTATGTTGTAATACTTGACTATGAGTTTAGTATCATGTGGGTATTATTTTTTTTAATCTGGGTATTCTAATATGTCTATAATATCACGATAGTATGTTCTTTATATGAAAGACCAAATCAATCCAAACCTTTCTTTATACCTTTAGTTCCTGCTAGATAGCTTTTATTCTATACATAGGACCTCTTTTCAAATAACTGCGTGTTCGCTTTGAATAATGTTTTAGAATTGGTGAAGGAAGAGCATGTTGGAGCTTAGGAAATGCATACACAGCACTAGGAAATCATGATCAAGCAATGCATTTTGCTGAAAAGCACTTGGAAATTTCAAGAGAGGTATGAAACAAAAAAATGCTGTCTGTGCTGTTGTAATTTACAAATTAGAGGTTGGGGGAGGGAACCCTGTTATTTCTCTAGATTGATCATGTGGCTGAATAATAAATTTGATTATATATCATTCTCTTGTCATAAGAACCCCACAAAGCATTTTGAGGTACAGATCACAGTTATGTTTGTATTGTCTTTGATGTAGGAAGACAAGAAAGTAAGGCTGGGCATGGGTAAGTGGAAGGAGAGTACTAAAATATGCTCCTACTCTACCCGCATCTCTACATGGAGAAGTAGCATGGTATTGAAGGAAAAGCATGATTCTTAGAATTAAGGACTGCTTCCTCTTGTAGTTCTGCCACTTACTGGCTATTTGAGCTTGGAAACCTTTTCTGAGCCTCAATTTCTCTCATCTGCAAAATGGGAATAATATCTACCTTGCAAAGTGTTATAATGATCAGAGCTAATGTATATTAAAAGTGCCTAGCAAAATGTCTGGTGCTAGCTTAATAAACATTACTATTATACTATGGGAATAAAATATTCTAAGGAAATTTGATTCATATACCAAGTTAATGTGTCCAGGATAATCTACCTTATTACTTAGTATGATCCCAGAGAGCAAGAGCAATCTAATGTTTAGAGAACTAAAGAATTAAAAGAATACAATTAGCTGTCCTATTACGATATTTTAGAACTTGCTTTTTCTTTCTGTATTCTTTAAGACAACTATTAATGGAAAAAAATTTTCAGTCATTCATAGTCTCATAATTCTAATAAAACTATTTTCATTCTTCCAGTTTTAGGTTCACTACATTTACAAATAATCTTCACCATTCTTTGTCTTTAAATACTACTCTAAAATATAAATGTTTGTGTTGTAGGTTGGGGATAAAAGTGGTGAACTAACAGCACGACTGAATCTCTCAGACCTTCAAATGGTTCTTGGTCTGAGCTACAGCACAAATAACTCCATAATGTCTGAAAATACTGAAATTGATAGCAGTTTGAATGGTAAGTAATAGGACTTTTAAAACCCAATTTTTAAATCCTCAATATTTACATTAAAGTTATTTATCACAAATTTGGCATATTCAGAGAGAATATATAACATAGGAAGTTCAACTTATTACACTCTTTTTGCTGTACACAGCTCTGTAAATATATATAATTATATATAATATATAATTTATAAATGTAAAACAGTATTTTATAGTTTTTATGAATTTAGGAATGGTGATGGTATTGTTCTTTTCTTTTGTAAAAATACATTTAAATTCTCTAAGCTCATTCAAAAATTTATAAATGTGAAGGTGCCAAAATTTTTAAATGTTATTGTTTATCCTTTTTGTCTCATATAGTTTTACATATTTGATTTCTGTTTAGCTCTTTTTCCCCCATTTCATTTCCAAGGTGAATTTTCTTAGGACTTTCTTTTTTAAATTCAGAAAATCTAAGATACTCTTTTTATTTTTCTTTCTTGCTTTTTTTTTTGTTGTTTTTTGGTTTTTGGTGGCAAAACCTATTTTTAGGAAACCTTCCTTAGGTGCCGATTTGTTTGACATTTCTATAGCGAGGAAACTTGCTATAATGTCTCTTTTTGAGTGAAAAAAAAAATGCTTTTAAAGAAATAAAAGGGATAAGATTAGGATCACATTTTTAAATTTCATCAGTATGTGATTCTGTATGAGATCATTTTCCTAAGCTTGAGAGATTCTCAGTCTTAAAAAAACTGACAAAAAAAAAACTGACAAATATTTTGAATCTGAAAGTCAGTGATAAATCTACCTTTTTCCAATCTTTTTTTTAAACTCATGAAAAAGGAAAAGAAATTAGTGGCTAGTCATCTGATTTAGACTTTCAAATAACATTTAGTGAAAAGTCTGAAGTGTGAGCCGTATAATAATTTGTGACTGCGTGCTTTGTGGTTGAATGATGTGCTAAAACTAGTTTTTCTGGGTTGAACTTTCTTTTTTTTTTTTTTTTTTTTGGAGACAGAGTCTCGCTCTGTCACCCAGGCTGGAGTGCAGTGGCCGGATCTCAGCTCACTGCAAGCTCCGCCTCCCGGGTTCACGCCATTCACCTGCCTCAGCCTCCTGAGTAGCTGGGACTACAGGCGCCCGCCACCTCGCCCGGCTAGTTTTTTTGTATTTTTTAGTAGAGGCGGGGTTTCACCGTGTTAGCCAGGATGGTCTCGATCTCCTGACCTCGTGATCCGCCTGTCTCGGCCTCCCAAAGTGCTGGGATTACAGGCTTGAGCCACCGCGCCTGGCCCTGTGTTGAACTTTCAAACAGATTATGCCATAAGAGCTCTCATCTTTAAAAAGCAAAAGCAAACAGTTGCTTGTCTTCATGGACCCTATAGACTGTTCCTTTGTTCCATTTTATAACAAAACCTGAAAAGACACCACTGATGTTCATTGTCTTTACTTCCTTGCCTCCCTTTCTCTCTTTAACCCATTCCCGCTGGGCTTTACCCTCACCATGACTCTGAAACCACCTTTCAAGGTTACCACAAACCTCCATTTTACCAAATATATCGTTCAGGTTTCACATGTCAGCTTACTTGATTTTTCTCAGCAGTATCTATAGCCAATCATTCCCTTCTGAGAATACTTTCTTCATTCAGCCTCCAGGATTACTGTACTTTTCTGGTTTGCCACTCTCGTCTTTATTCTCTTCTCTCCTCTTCTTCATCTTTCTGTCCTTTACATTTGCACTGCTCAGGGTTCAGTTCTTGGATCTCTTCCTACCTTCTTTCTCTCCCTATTTTCCATCTGTCTCTCCTTCCTTCTTACTGCTTTTACCCTTTTTCCTTCTATTCTGTGCTTTAAGTCAGTGCTTCCAGTAGAATTTTCTGTGATGATAAAAACGTTTTATATCTGCCATCCAATATAAAAGCCACTAGCTATATGTGGCTGTTGATCACTTGAAATGTGGCTACTACAAGAGGGGGTGAATTTTTAATATTACTTAACTTTGCTTAATTAAAATGTAGAGAGCCGCATGTGGCTACTGGCTATTGGACAGTACAGCTCTAGATAATCTCATCTGGTTACTTGGCTTTTATATTGTCTATATACTGATTATTTTCAGATTTATATTTCTAGCCAAAATTTCCCTCATGAGTTTGAGACTCATTTGTTTAACGTTTTCCATTGTCATGCCATATCTAATTGGCATCTAAAACTTAGCATGTCTAAAATGTTTTCTCCTAAACATGTTCTTCCTGTACCCCACCCTGTCTCAGGAAATAGTATCACCATTCACTCAAGTAATCAGGCCAAAAAACTAGGGGTCATACTTGTTCACTTTCTACTTTATTTATTTATTTATTTATTTATTTATTTTATTTATTTATTTTTTTAAAGACAGGCTCTCACTCTGTTGCCTGAGCTGGTCTCGAACTCTTGTCCTCAAGAGATCTTCCCACTTCAGCTTCTCAGTTAGCTGGCCTTGTTCCCTTTCTTTCACTCACTTCTACATCAAACCTATCAGAAACCCTGCCTTCAAAATGTATCCCTAATCTCTCCTACAGTTTACTCTGCAATGATCTTAGTATAAGCTACCAACAGCTCCCAGCAGAGTTCTAGCCTACCAATAATTTATCTTACTTCAATTCTGCATCTCTCACACTTGCTTTTCCTCATAGGAGCCAGAGTGCTTTTTTTTTTTTTTAATTAAAAAAAAATTTTGGCCAGGCACAGTGGCTCACGCCTGTAATCCCCAACACTTCAGGAGGCTGAGGCAGGTGGATCACCTGAGGCCAGGAGTTCGAGACCAGCCTGGCCGACATGGCAAAACCCCATCTCTACTAAAAATACAAAAATTAGCTGGGCGTGGTGGCGCAGACCTGTAGTCCCAGCTACTCAGGAGGCTGAGGCAGGAGAATCACTTGAACCTGGGAGGCGGGTTTTGAGATGGAATCTCGCTCTGTCACCCAGGCTGGAGTGCAGTGACGGAACTGTAGGTACCATCTCCTAGGTTCAAGTGATCCTCCCACCTCAGCCTCTCAAAGCGCTGGGATTACAGGCATGAACCATCATGCCTGACCTCAGAGTGCTCCTTTAGAACATATGTCGTTCCTCTGTTCAAAACCCTCCAGTTAGTTCCCATCACACCTAGAACTGAATCCTCAGTCCTCACCATGGTTGAAAGGCCCTACGTAATCTGAACCTGCCTGTTTCTTCAGCCTCTTTTCCTACCATTCCACCTCTTGCTCACTCTGGCTCTATGAAGACAGGTGTTTTTTGGTCTCTCTTGTTCATTGCTATATCCCCAGTGTGAGGAGAAAGGATTTGTAAGAAAACTTGTCTATTTCTGGTGTTGGCTCAAGGTAGAAAAAAGGAGCCTTCGCTAAAATCCTGAATTCATGAATTCATAAGCCTCCCTGTATACTGGTTTGGAATTTGATTTATACCATCTGCACAGTCTAAGAAACCCTAATCCATTAAAGCACTTTTGGGTTAGAGGTGTTCCTAGAGACTTAGCAGAAGTAAGACCAAATAGTTTCTGGGGGAAAGGCATTCTTGATTCCAGGTCATACGGGTTTGACAACAAAAAAATTACCAAATACATAAAGAAACAAGCCAAGATAGTAAGGAAACAAACAACAAAATTAGGTTATCAAGATCTTCAGATGTTAGAATTATCAGATATAGAAAATAAAATGACTATGGTTAAAAGTTTACAGAAATAACAAGGAAGTGAAACAAGAGAATAACAAAAATGTTAGGTAGACTGGAAAAAAAAAAAACCTAATATTTATTGAGTGCTTATGATATACCAGGCAGTGATTTAAGTGCTTTACATGTTTTAACTCATTTAATTGTAACAATTCTAGTAGTTAAGTTTCTGTTATCCTTAATTTACAGATGGGGAAATGGAGGCAAGAGAGGTTAGATAAATTTCCCAGGGTTACCTGCATAGTAAGTGGTAGAGATGGGAGTTAAACTTAGTTAGTCACTCTGGCTCCAGAATCCGTCTTATGTGATAGTTATGTCTTAATGTGATGTTAACACACCTGAATAATTGATAAAAATCAGTCAGGAGTCAGACATCAGTAATAGAGATTTGACCAACACAGTTAATAGGCTTCTTCTAATGCAATATTTTGCGAACTGTGTCTGACCCATTCATGAGTTATAAAATGAGTTGCAGTTACCATTAAAAATACACATATAGGGCTGGGCGCAGTGGCTCATGTGTGTAATCCTAGCACTTTGGGAAGCCGAGGCAGGCGGATCATGAGGTCAGGAGAGCGAGACCATCCTAGCTAACACGGTGAAACCCCATCTCCACTAAAAATACAAAAATTTAGCCGGGTGTGGTGGTGGGCACCTGTAGTCGCAGCTGCTTGGGAGGCTGAGGCAGGAGAATGGTGTGAACCCGGGAGGCGGAGCTTGCAGTGAGCCAAGATTGCACCACTGCACTCCAAACTGGGCAACAGAGCAAGACTCTGTCTCAAAAAAAAAAAAAAAAAAAATTCATACAGGAGGCTGGGCACGGTGGCTCATGCCTGTAATCCCAGCACTTTGGGAAGGCCAAGGCAGGCGGATCATGGGGTCAGGAGATGGAGACCATCCTGGCTAACAGGGTGAAACCCCGTCTCTATTAAAAAATACAAAAAATTAGCCGGGCTTGGTGGCGGGCACCTGTAGTCCCAGCTACTCGGGAGGCTGAGGCAGGAGAATGGTGTGAACCTGCGGGGGCGAAGCTTGCAGTGAGCCGAGATAGCACCACTGCACTCCAGCCTGGGCGACAGAGCGCGACTCCGTCTCAAAAAGAAAAAACTTGCTGTGAGCCGAGATTGCACTACTGCACTCCAGCCTGGGTGACAGAGTGAGACACCATCTCAAAAAAAATAATTAAAAAAAAAAAACACATACAGGAGCCGGGGCAGTGGCTCATGCCTGTAATCCCAGCTCTTGGGAGGATCACTTCAGCCCGGGAGTTTGAGACCAGCCTGGGCACACAGGGAGACCGCCATCTCTCCAAAAAACATTTTTTAATTAGCCATGCATGGTGGCATGAGCCTGCGATCCCAGCTACTTGGGAAGCTGAGGTGGGAGCATCACTTGAGCCCAGGAAGTCAAAGCTGCAGTAAGCCATGATCATGCCGTTGCACTCCAGCCTGGGCAACAGAGAAAAACCAAAAAACTACACACATGTGTATGTGTGTATATAAAACTGTTGTGTGAAGATTTTGTTGTATGTTTGTGTATGTTCTACGTATATATGTGTATTTTTTAATATGGGGTTACACCTTAAAAGTGAAAACCACTGATTTAATGGAAATATATTGACCTAACTGGTCAATTTCCATTATTTTTAAGTATTCATGAAATATTTACAGAAAACTGACAATAAAGCAAATCTCAACAAATTTAAAAGGATTTGTATCACATCTGTATCACACATGCCCTGAGCACAGTGCATTTAATTTAGAAATTAATAAGATAATGTATAAAACATTCAACTGAAAACTTAACACACTTCTCAGTAACTTACAGGTTGAAAAAGAAATCTTAAAGTTAGAAAGTAACTTAGGACTGAATTATAAAAATAGTTTCAATTTTGTGGCACGCAACTTACATTGGTACTTAGAGCAAAATTTATGTTGTATTTAGAAAGGAAAAAGGCAGTGGCTCATGCCTGTAATCTTAACACTTTGGGAGGCCCAGGCGGGCGGATCACAAGTTCAAGAGATCGAGACTATCCTGGCCAACATGGTGAAACCCTGTCTCTACTAAAAATACAAAAATTAGCTGGGCATGGTGGCAGGTGCCTGTATTCCCAGCTACTCAGAAGACTGACTCAGGAGAATTGCTTGAACCCAGCAGGCGGAGGTTGCAGTGAGCCGAGATCACACCACTGCACTCCAGCCTGGCAACAGAGCAAGACTCTGTCTCCCCAAAAAAAAGGAAAAAGGCTGAAAGTGAGCTAAATATCTAAAAAAAAAAAAAGAAAGAAAGAAAGAAAGAAAAAACTGAAAGAAGGCAAAAATTTAAAAAGAGCAGAATTTAATAAAATTAAAGATTCAATAGAGATGGTTTTTTTAAAGTCAAAATTTGGTTCCAAATTGTTTAAATTTTGACTAATTAAGTCTACAGCAAGACTGTTCAAAAAGAAAAGGGGACATAATAAATATGCAGAGATTAAAAAGAGATTCTGAGTAACATTGTGACAAAATATTTGAAAATCTAGGAGAAATGGGCAATTTCTGGAAAAACAAGTTACCAAAACTGATCCAATGGTAAAATGTAATGTGAATGGTTTGCTAATGGCTAAAATTATACAGAAATTAGATCAGTAATTTAAAATCTTCCCACTAGGAAAATACCTGGCTCAGATTATTTTACAAGTGAGGTAAACCAGCCACTTAAGAAAACTAATTACAATACCTTACACAAAAATTGTATAGGCAACTGAGTAAGTAGAAATACTTTTATCAGTCTGAGAACCATAACCTTGATATCCAAACTAGATAAGAAACAATACAAGAAAAGTAAATTACAGGCCAGCCTTACTCATGAACATAAGATATAAAAATCTTTACAAAATATTAGCAAAGCAAATCTAGCAATGTATTTAAAAACAGGGAGCAGGGCACAGTGGCTCACCCCTGTAATCCCAGTACTTTGGGAGGCTGAGGCAGGTGGATGACAAGGTTAGGAGTTTGAGACCAGCCTGACCAACATGGTGAAACCCTGTGTCTACTGAAAAATGCAAAAATTAGCAGGCCACAGTGGTACACGCCTATAGTCCCAGCTACTCAGGAGGCTGAGGCAGGAGGATCACTTGAACCCGGGAGGTGGAGGTTGCAGTGAGCCGAGATAGCGCCACTGCACTCCAGCCTGGGCCACAGAGAGAGACTCTGTCTCAAAAAAAATTCAAGTGGATTCAACATTAGAAAATCAATTAATGTAATTCACCAATGAACATAGGAAAGAGAAAATCACCCAAATATCCAAATCTGTTAAATATATTTCATTTAATAGTACTATTAAATGAAAATGTTCCATTTATAAGACACAGTAGCAGATTGGAGAAAGAATAAAATGCAACTACACACTACTTGCAAGAGAAATATATAAGGATATAATAAGCCTGAAAGTAAAAGAATAGATGATTCGCTATGCAAAAACTAACCAAAAGACAGCCAGTATAGCTATGTTAATAGCAGATAAAATATACTTTAAGGCAAAGGGTCTTACTAGAAATGAAGAAGGTCGGCTGAGTGTGGTAAGTCACGCCTGTAATCCCAGCACTTTGGGAGGCTGAGGCCAGTGGATCACTTGAGATTAGGAGTTCGAGACCAGCCTGGCCAACATGGTGAGACCCCCGTCTCTACTAAAAATACAAACATTAGCTGGGGGTGGTGGCAGGGCCCTGTAATCCCAGCTACTCAGGAGGCTGAGGCAGGAGAATCTCTTGAACCCAGGAG
Source organism: Theropithecus gelada (assembly GCF_003255815.1). Classification (NCBI taxonomy): domain Eukaryota; kingdom Metazoa; phylum Chordata; class Mammalia; order Primates; family Cercopithecidae; genus Theropithecus; species Theropithecus gelada. The sequence continues at coordinate 1,091,860 of NC_037668.1, forward strand.
GTGGAGGTTGCAGGAGCCGAGATCACACCACTGCACTCTAGCCTGGGCAACGCAGCGAGACTCCATCTCAGACGGGCGGATCACGAGGTCAGGAGATCGAGACCATCCTGGCCGACACGGTGAAACCCCGCCTCTACTAGAAAATACAGAAAAAAACTAGCTGGGCGAGGTGGCGGGCGCCTGTACTCCCAGCTACTCGGGAGGCTGAGGCAGGAGAATGGTGTGAACCCGGGAGGCGGAGCTTGCAGTGAGCTGAGATCCGGCTACTGCACTCCAGCCTGGGCGGCACAGCGAGACTCCGTCTCAAAAAAAAAAAAAAACAAAAAAACAAAAACAAAAACAAAAAACAAAGTAAATGAAGGTCACTTTACAGTGGTGCTTAACAGTGATTAACAGTTCAATTCACCAGGAAGATACATGCATTAAATGCGTCTGGGCTTAGTAGGCCTTTATAACAAGGCCTTAATGTACATAAAGCAAAATTAAAGAAATGGGAATATCTACAGTTATAATGGGAAATTTTAACACATCTCTCTCAGTAATTGATGGATGATAAATCATACTCAAGTGGGAAGACAATTTTTTTTCCCCCCAAGACAGGCTCTTACTCTGTCACCAGGCAGGAGCACAGTGGAGCCATCTCAGCTTACTGCAGCCTCTACCTCCCAGGCTCAAGCAATCTGCCCACCTCAGCCTCTTGAGTAGCTGGAATTATAGGCACACGCCACCACGTCTGGCTGATTTTTATATTTTTTGGCAGAGATGGGGTTTTCCCATGTTGCCCAGGCTAGTCTCGAACTTATGAGTTCAAGGGATCTGCCCACCTCAGTCTCCCAAAGTGCTAGGATTACAGGCATGCACCACCATGCCCGGCTGACAAAATTTTATAAAAGATTTCAGTTCTTCTCAGATTGATAAAAATTAAGTGCACTGCCAAACACATCACAATTATTTTATGGAACTTCATGAAGTTATTCACAAGTTTATATGAAACAAAAAAGTTCTGAGAAATACCAAAACATTCCTAAGAACATGAAAAGTGCTTTCTTTACAGATATAAGTAATAAGACAGTGTGCTGTTGGCATAAAGACAAACAAATAGACCAGTGGAATCAAGTAGCCTATATTCCTTGGATATATGGAAAATAATCTCACATAAAAATGAATTATTGATGGATTAAGGATTTAAATGTGAAAGACAGATTTAGAGCAGTAATAGTGATGATGCAGGAGAGGTGCAGTGGCTCACCCCTATAATCCCAGCACTTTGGGAGGTTGAGGAGGATCGCTTGCATCCAGCAGTCAAGACCAGCCTGGACAATATAGGACCCTTGTCTGTATCAAAAAAAAAAAAAAGTTGGAAATGGTGTTGCATGCCTATAGTCCCAGCTACTTGGTAGGCTCAGGTGGGAAGATTGCTTGAGCCCAAGAGGTCAAAGCTGCAGTGAGCCATGATTGCACCACTGCACTCTAGCCTGGGCAATAGAGCAAGACCCCTTCTCAAAAAAAGAGATGGGGGCTGGCCAGGGATGGTGGCTCACGCAAGTAATACCAACACTTTGGGAGTCCGAGGTGGGCAGATCACTTGAGGTCATGAGTTCCAGACCAGCCTGGTCAACATGGTGAAACCCTGTCTCTATTTAAAAAATAGGGGTGGAGGGCACGGGGGGGCAAAAGTGACGAACAGTACACAAATAGCCCATAAATAGAAGATACTTAACTTCATCTCATCAGCAAAAATCACAGTGGAGTACTATTAGAAACTTATGAGGTAAACAAAAATTACTACCAGTATTAAAATGATGCAGGGTAATGGAAACTCTTATATGGATTATATGAAATAGTTTCATATAAAACTATTATATGAAACTGTGTGGATATGGTATTGATGGGATAGAAATTGGTGCACCCTGAAGTACAATCCAGCAACATTCTGGTGAAGTTAAAGATGCACCAACTGTATGATTCAGCTGTTCCACTCCTGTTCTGCTCCCAGTTATATACTCCTGATAACCACCAAACTGGAAGAAATGCTTGTTCATGTACACTGAGAGACATTTCCAAGAATATCTGTAGTGTGCTTATCATAGCAAAAAATTGGAAGCAACCCAAATATCTATCACTAGTAAAATGGATAATTTCCTAGTCCACTCTACAGTCTGTTATTTTTGAGACGGTGTGGATAGTATAAACCAGTTATTATAAAAAGCCCTTGCCAAAAATGGCAATGAAAATGAATTAAGGTATACATAGCAACTTGGATGAATCTCACAAATATAAGGTTTCTCAAAGCTGGTTGCAGAATACATACAGTATGATACCATTTATAAGTGTTTCAAAACCCACACATGCTGTATTGCTAAGAAATACATGCATTTGTAATGAAAATGCATAAAAGCACAGGGAAGACAAGATAAATTATGAGGGGAGTTATACAAGGGGAGTTTAATGTGTTTGTAATGTTTCATTTTTTAAGCTGGGTATTAGGTATTTCTTATGCCTTTTAAAATATTGCCTAATATTTTAAAAGATTAAATGGATATGGAAATTCTCTATATTTAATAACTTTACTGAAAAAATTTAAGGCCTTGTTTACTTGTTTTCTGACTGGCAGTAAGTCTGTCATCTAATGAGATCTTAAAATGGAAAGGGATGACCTAGAAAGGAATAACAGCGTGGTAGTGGGGATGCTATTTTGATTCTTTTCACACAATTGAAGGCCTACAGCCTTTTCCTTATGTTGTTATAAGGAATAAACCGCTCTACAGTTTGTTATTTTTGAAACTGTATGGATAGTATAAAACCAGTTATTATAAAATGCCTTTTTCAAATTAAGGGGTAATGTTAGTTTACAACCAAAATGTAACTTCCTTACATCAAAGCATTTTAGAGGGGAATGTATATTCTATTTTTGTGTAGCTGGTATGGAAAATCATTATTCTTAGAAGAATACATATTTGTACAGGTTTTCTCCTTCCATATGGGTTTGTGTATCAGATTTTAGAACTGAATAATGTAATGATGCTGAACTTGTACTCTTAAGGGCTCCCTGGTTTATTTGAATTAATTTTTTTTAAACAAAGGTGTACGCCCCAAGTTGGGACGCCGGCACAGTATGGAAAATATGGAACTTATGAAGTTAACACCAGAAAAGGTGGGTGACAGGTTTTATATTTTAAATTTCATGAACTATTATAAAATGTTTTAGTAACTTTTCATTTAATGAAATAATTTAAATAAGGCTTGCCCTATATAGATATCACTTGAAAAGTTGCCTGTAAAAAAAAAATCAGAAAAAGTATAGTGCAAAAAGAATGCGTATAGTGTGCTGCCATCTGTTTAAGAAAAATACATGCATATATTTCCTTTGTAGATTCCTAAAACATTTCTGGAATAAGATGTAAGAAACGGGCTAACAATGATTTCTTCTGGGAAGAGGACTGAGTGGGTTAGGCTAGAAATACTTTATATACCAGTTTGAACTATTTGAATCATTTACCAAGTAAATGTATTACTTTTTTTTTTAATTAGATCAGGAAGATCAAAAGGACAACCTTTTTTTCCCAACTACATAGCAACTTTATTGCCAAGATAAATGAAATTTATGATCAAAAGGAGAGTTGTTTTTCTAGCTGCATTCTTGAAAAGCTTTTTTTTTTTTTTTAAACAAGTACTTTGTGTTGAAGATACATCTTCCTTAGGCTTTTTCTTGGGGGAGAGGGGTGCGTAGTAAAAGGGAAGGGACTTCATAATTAGAAACAGGTTATTGAAGAACACATCAAGACTGCTTTCTTCCATTTCCTTTGAACTGAATATTACATTGTCAAAATAGGCTCTCGGCCGGGCGCGGTGGCTCGCGCCTGTACTCCCAGCACTTTGGGAGGCCGAGGTGGGTGGATCATGAGGTCAGGAGATCGAGACCATCCTGGCCAACACGGTGAAACCCTGTCTTTACTAAAAATGCAAACATTAGCTGGGTGTGGTGGTGCACTCCTGTAGTCCCAGCTACTCGGGAGGCTGAGGCAGAAGAATCGCTTGAACCAGGGAGGCAGAGGTTTCTGTGAGCTGAGATCGCACCACTGCACTCCAGCCTGGCCACAGAGTGAGACTTGTCTCAAAAAAAAAAAAAAAAAAAAAGGCTCTCATTCTTTTATGTTTATTTTTTTTTTCTTTTCTTTTCTTTTTTTTTTTTTTTTCCGTGATGGAGTCTTGCTGAGACTGGGACTATGGGTGTACATCATCATGCCTGGCTAAGTTTTTTCAGAGACAGAGTCTCGCACTGTGTTGTTTAAACTGGTCTTAAACTCCTGGCCTTTAGCAATCATCCTGCCTCAGCCTCCTGAGTTGCTGGTATTATAGGTGTGAACCACTGTGCCAGCTGTGGTATATTTTTAAAAATACTTTTTATAAAATATCTTCATTACAGCAACTTTAGAAAATTTGAATACAGAAATAAAGATAATCAGTAATCCTGCCTCCTGATGGTAACTACAGTTATTTTCCCATCTATTCATCTGGCATTTTCATATGGATGTTATAGACACTATTTTCTAATATGTGGTAATCTATCAAGAACGTCTTTCCAGCTGGACGCAGTGGCTCATGCCTGTAATCCTAGCACTTTGGGAGGCCGAGGCAGGCAGATCACTTGAACCCCGGAGTTTGAGACCAGCCTGGGCAACATGGTGAAACCCTGTCTCTACAATTAAAAAAAAAAAGATAGAAAAATTAGCTAGGCTTGATGTTGCATGCCATGCCTGTAGTCCCAGCTACTTGGGAGGCTGAGGCAGGAGTATCGTTTGCGCCTGGGATGCAGAGGTTGCAATAAGCCATGATTGTGTCACTGGACTCCAGCCTGGGTGACAGAGTGAGACCCTGTCTCTGAAAAAAAAAAAAAAGAAAAGAAAAGAAAAAGGAACATCTTTCCATGCCATTAAATATTCTTCTGCCCTATCATTATAACAATAACATATGCTTTTTCAATAGTGATAGTTTATGTGTGAATAGTCTTCAAAAAACCAAAATCTAATTGTGTTAGAATCATATCCAAGATATTTTTATTCCAGCAATTCAGAGTTATTTGGAAACTCCAGTAGTTTTTAAAGGACTTTGTGATTTTTCCAAATGTCCAGCTTTTCTTTGTGAGTGGTTCTCAAATATAAATTTGTTAAATCCACAAATTATTTTTTAAAAGCTTTTAAGGCAATTTTTGTCTACTTTCTTCTTTTAGGAACATAGAAGTAGCAAAATTAATTTGCTATCTTCTGCCTACCTATGTAGTGGTACTAACAGTGTTATGTAAGAAGCTGACCAGATTCGACCTTGTAATTCTCCAAGAGCCAAGTGATAAAATTCTATCCTTAATTTAAAATATGTTTAAGTGTAATTAGTTCTTTGTATTGGTTTCTTTTCCTCATAATAAAGCTGTCAAAGAATTCATTATTTCATTATTCTCAACAAAGTAAAGAAGCATACATAAGGAAAAAGGGAATTTCTTCGCCCTGTATTCTTGTTTTCAGTATTGTTGAGAAGTTCAAATAAATATATAAGGAACATTTTTAATTTTTCTTCTTGAGTTTTGGGTACAGTTTTATGTTCTCACATCAAGGACCATTTTCCTTTTCTCTAAACAATAGACCATGAAATCCACTGTAGTAAATAATTTCCCCTTATAATGTGTATGTGAAAAGGAATCGATGGCTTGGTTCACTTACTAACCACATGTTTTAAAAACAGCAACAAGGCCTGGCACGGTGGCTCACGCCTGTAATCCCAGCACTTTGGGAGGCCAAGGTGGGTGGATCACGAAGTCAAGAGATCGAGACCATCCTGGCCAACATGGCGAAACCCCGTCTCTACTAAAAATACAAAAAAATTAGCCGGGCGTGGTGGTGGGCACCTGTAATCCCAGCTACTCGGGAGGCTGAGGCAGGAGAATCACTTGAACCTGGGAGGTGGAGCTTGCAGTGAGCTGAGATTGCACCACTGCACTCCAGCCTGGCAACAGAAAAAGAAGAAAAAAAAACAACAACAAATGTATTTATATGCGTATATGTATATATACACATACACACACACACACACACTCTCTCTCTCTCTATATATATATATATAAATGGGTTCTCACTATGTTGTCCAGGCTAGCCTCAAATTCCTGGGCTCAAGCAATCCTCCCGCCTCAGCCTCCTGAGTAGCTGGGATTATAGGTGTGAGCCACCATCCCCAGCTACATGTCTCACTCCCCTGTACGTTTATTTCAGTTTGTACCTCATGGGGCACTTTTCTGGATTGGTGGGAATGTTCTATGTATTGATTGGAGTAGGGGTTATATGGCTTCCAATCATAGACTTAAAATCTGTGCATTTGACTGTAATTTTACCTATGAAAAAATGTGTGTAACTAAAATTATTACATAGCATGAACCTTTAGACTTAATTATAAACATTTAAGACTGAATGTTAAAGCTGCAAATGTCAGAGCTATTGTATGTAGTGCATATTTTTCCCCTGTACTCAATAGATGTTATTTTGTTATTTGTAGGTTGTGTATTTACACCAGATCTAGACCTTTATAAATTGGTTTTGCCTATTGAGAATTTAGTACGGTATTAGTAAAAACAGTACCGTTTTATTTTTTAAAAATTACTGCTATGTTTCAAATATTAATTTTTATGTTTAAAAATTCTACATACATCCAAAAATTCCAGTTGTAACATATTTTTAAGTAACTCACATCTAGAGTAAAACTTTGGCTCCTTCTCTGACCGTTCATACTTTATTTTTATCAGGTTTTGGCAAACCTTGCTTTCTTATTCATAGGTTCTTTAAAACCAGCATTTTAATGTTTTGATAATGAGAAATCCACAGTATGCATTTGGTACAAGATCTTGAAAATAGTGCAGTATACTAAAAAAGATATTTTTAAAGAGATCTAAAATTCTTCCTCTCTCCCCCAGTAGTAAATAAGTGAGTATGTCAGGTTAATATTATGGGAAACCAGAAGAGAGCTGGGGATTTGGAGGTGTTTTTTCACCTGCCTTCCATTTATAATTTTGTAGATACAGAACTGGAACAGTGAAATTCTTGCTAAGCAAAAACCTCTTATTGCCAAACCTTCTGCAAAGCTACTCTTTGTCAACAGACTGAAGGGGAAAAAATACAAAACCAATTCCTCCACTAAAGTTCTCCAAGATGCCAGTAATTCTATTGACCACCGAATTCCAGATTCTCAGAGGGTACGTTTAAGTTTTTGAGTATTGTGTTTTGAGTACCAACATTTGGGTTTTCTTGTATTCATACTGAATTTTTAGTAATTTAAATTAGACATGTAATATAAAATACCTTTGTATTCATATTTCCCTATCTTTTCTATCTTCTTCAAAATTAGAAATGGTAATTACTGTCTTAGTAGATAAGTTGCTCCCTTGTATTGGACAATAATTATTTTTCTTTTTTTTTTTTTTTCTCGAGATTGAATCTTGCTCTGTCACCCAGACTGGAGTTCAGTGGCGCAATCTCAGCTCACTGTGACCTCTGCCTCCCGGGTTCAAGCGATTCTCCTGCCTCAGCCTCCCAAGTAGCTGGGATTACAGGTGCGCACCACCATGCCCAGCTAATTTTTATATTTTTAGTAGAAACAGGGTTTCACCATGTTGGCCAGGCTGGTGTCGAACTCCTGACCTCAAGTGATTTGCCTGCCTTGGCCTCCCAAAGTGCTGGGATTACAGATGTGAAGCACTGTGCTTGGCCAATAATTATTTATTTGAGTCACTGTTGTTTGCAAAAATACTAGCAGTTATTTCACTGCATTGTCTCCCAGTAAAACCACCCTCTACTCAGCTCAGAAGGCAGAACAAATTAAATTCAGATGCTCAAGAATTTTTAAATATTAATTTAGAATGAAGAGTGTCTGTTAGCATCTACTTCTATTAGTCATATTATTGAAACTGTAATGATAGAATTACAAACTTTTGATGAAAAATGAGCCTGGGCAACATGGTGAAACTGTTTCTACCAAAAAATAAAAAGTTAGCCGGGTATGGTGGTATGTGCCTATGGTCCCAGAGCCCAGGAGGTGGAGGTTGCAGTAAGCTGAGATCATGCCACTACACTCCAGCCCAGGCAACAGAGCAAGACCCTGTTTCAAAAAAAAAAAGAAAAATGAGCATAGCAAACAGTTTATTTAATTTATTTAGAAATAAAAATATGATGGGTTTACTGATAATCAGTATCAGGGAAATCTCAAATCCAGCTACCCTATAATCTGGTAAAAGGATCAAAGTAAATTACAAAGAAGGTACTTCATATTATCAAATCCATTTATCTGCCAGGCGCAGTGGCTCATGCCTGTAATCCCAGCACTTTGGGAGGCAAAGGTGGGTAGATCTTCTGGATTTAAGAGTTCGAGATCAACCTAGCCAACATGGTGAAACCCCATCTCTACCAAAAATGCAAAAAATTATCTGCGTGTGGTGGCACACACCTGTGGTCCCAGCTACTCAGGAGACTGGGGTGGGAGGACTGCTTGAGCCTGGGACGCAGAGGTTGCAGTGAGCTGAGATTGCACCACTGCACTCCAGCCTGGGTGACAGAGTGAGACCCCATCTCAAAAAAAATAAAAAAATAAAATTGGCTGGGCACGGTGGCTCATACCTGTAATCCCAGCACTTTGGAAGGCCAAGGCAGGCAGGTCACTTGAAGTCAGGAGTTCAAGACCAACCTGGCCAACATGGCAAAACCCTGTCTCTACTAAAAATACAAAAAATAGCTGGGTGTGATGGCACATGCCTGTAATTCCAGCTACTCAGGAGGCTGAGGCAGGAGAATCGCTTGAACCCGGGAGTTGGAGGTTGCAGTGGATCGTGCCCGGGAGTTGGAGTTGGATCGTGCCACTGCACTCCAGCCTGGGCGACAGAGTGAGACTGTCTTCAAAAGAGTAAAATAAATAAAATCAATTTTTCCAGCAATGAGAGCCTTTGAAAAAAAAGTTAACCTTTTTGTTTTAAGTTAGAGATTTCTTTTGTCAGCATTTCATTTATACCTATATCCTTGTAGTGTCTTTTGTCTCAATTTCTTTCCCCCAAGTCTGTGGTATTGTTATAGAATGCCTCGATTTTTATCAGTGGTTTCTTACATAGCTTTTCTGGGATAGCTATGACTAATAAAATTAAAACTTATGGGGTATATAGAAATTCAGGGATATTTTTGTAGATCTAGAGCAGGACTGGAATTCAAGGAAGTCACGCCTTTGTTCAAAGTTTGGGGTCTTAACTAAGCTCACTTAGCTCAACTGAAAATGCCCATACTTTTGGAGCCATATGTATTTTCACGTTCACAGTCTTGAATTCTAGGCTTTTTTGCTCCTAGGAAAAAGTCTTTTGTTGGTAATTAACACATTTGACTGTGGCTTATGTATATATCATTCCCAAACCTCAAATTTAACATGTTAAAAACTTCTCTTAATCACTCCTGTTTTCCTTGTCCCAGTTAAAGGGATACCATTTACTCTGTCCCTAAGCCAGGAACCCCAGTGTCGTGCAAGATTCCCTCTTTCACTAACCACATCAAATCTACTGTGTCCCTCAGATCTGCTCTTACCCTCACCCCTTTTAAAAAATATCTGCTACCCCAGCACTTTGGGAGGCCAAGGCAGGCAGATCACCTGAGGTCAGGAGTTCAAGACCAGCTTGGCCAACATGGTGAAACCCTGACTGTACAAAAAATACAAAAATTAGCCAGGTGTGGTGGCATGCACCTATAGTCCCAGATACTCAGGAGGCTGAGGCAGGAGAATCACTTGAACCTGGGAGGCAGAGGTTGCAGTGAGCCAAGATCATACCACTGCACTTCAGCCTGGATGACAGAGCAAGATTCCGCAAAAAAAAAAAAAAAAAAAAAATCTGCTACCATGTCTTAGCCTAGTACTTACTCTCTTACCTAGACTTCAGTAGGTACCTGAACTGATCTCCCTGCCTTCATTTATTATCTCTAAACAAAACTGCTTAAAATTGACTATTGCCAGTGCTCATCTTATTTCACATAGGATAAAGTCTACATTTGTTAGTATTGCATACAAAGGCCTCTTCCCTCCTCTATACCTACCCCTACCCTTCAGTTCATCATCAATTGAATACTATCGCATATTAACCAGTATGAAACATCTCTCACCTCCAAATGTCTATTCATTCTTAAGGAGCCAACACAAATACATGCTATGAAATTTTCCCTGTTTCTCCTAAAAATTAGTTCTTCTCTCCTCCTCAGGCCCATAACACTTTTTGTATATGTGCCTCTATTATAATACATCATTATGAAAAAATTAAAATAATTACTTGTATTAAACATTGCATTAATCATTTCAGTTTTGAAGCCTTCCAAATGAAGTATAAATATAGATCTTGCTCTCCTCACAAATATTCATTTATTTGAAGTTTGTATTTTTTCAGGGTCTTCAAATCTAAGTATAATAAAAAAGACCTTAGAAATCACTATGGTAGGAAAACACCCTTGTTTTCTTTCTTAGACAGCTCTTACAAAGAGATAAGTGTCCTTAAATTCCGCTGTAGAATGTTTAAAACTGAATGCAGAGCCTGAAGTACAGGCCTGTATCACCAGTGTTTGCATAATTCAGTATCTGTAGTGGTTCTGTTACGTCTGAGGTATGTTTCTTTAGCTTCAGAAATACAGGAATTAAAAACTAGAAGTGCTTTTTGTTAGTTGGATTAAAATAAGATTTTATTACTAATATTTGCCATCTTGTATTCTTTTTCAAAATGTCAATTTTCATTTTTAATCCTCATCCTTTACCTTTTGCATTTAAATGCATCATGATGTTCATTGATGATCTAAAAATAATACTGGAATATTCAAATGAACTAGACTTCCTCTCAATATTTTAGAAAATCAGTGCGGGTACTATTGGAGATGAAGGGTTCTTTGACTTATTAAGCCGATTTCAAAGCAATAGGATGGATGATCAGAGATGTTGCTTGCAAGAAAAGAACTCCCATACAGCTTCAACAACAACTTCTTCCACTCCCCCCAAAATGATGCTAAAAAGTAAGTCATCTCTGTTTCTCCCCCGATTTTAATAGTTCTCTTTGATATTCTTGTGGTTTATTTCTGAGAATTGAGTTCCCATCATAAGAGATATAATAAATGAGCCTGAATCCAGGTATATCCGAAATGCTGCTATTATACAGTTCAAACAAGGTTTTCCCAGTTCCCTTATGTATATCTGTGTTTTTAGTCCAATGTGCTTTCTACTAACTATATTATACTGCCTCCCTAGTTTTCTTTGAAAAATCTGTTGTGGAAAATGTGACTGTGAGCCAGGTGTGGTGGTGCACGCCTATAATCTCAGCTACTTGGGAGGCTGAAGTGGGAGGATCACTTGAGGTCAGGAGTTTGAGGCTATAGTGTGCAATGATCGTGTTTGTGAATAGCCACCGCACTGCAGCCTGGGCAGCATAGTTAAAGCCTATGTCTAAAAAATATATAAAAATAAAATCTGATTTTATTTATTTATTTGAGACGAGATCTTGCTGTTAGCCAAGCTGGAGTGCCAGGCCATGATCATAGTCAGTGCAGCCTTGTGCTTCTGGGCTCAAGTGGTCCTCCTACCTCAGCCTCCCAAGTAACTGGGACTGCAGGCACACACCACCATGCCCGGCTAATTATTTTTATTTTTTGTGGAGATGAGGTCTTGCTATGTTGTCCAGGCTGGTCTCAAGCTCCTGGCCTCAAGTGATCTTCCTGCCTTAGCCTCCCAAAGTGCTGGTATTCCAGACATGAGCTACCATGCCCAGCCTTAATATAACTTTTAAAAATAAAAATGAGGAAGAAAAGTAGTTATACATACTTTATGATTATACATAAAATGTCAATACTTCATATCTGGATTAAGAAAGAAAAACAAAGACAGACTGAAGAGGAACCTATGGCTAAGGCTGAGGCTAAGGCCTGGCTGAGTTAGAAAGGACTAAAATAGGTTGCTTATATTTTTCTATTTCGGCTACCAGAAGACTTCTTGTACCATAGACCAAGACTTGCCAGCAGCACTTAACTGTTAGTTTACTAAATGATTTGTATCCAGGGCCTAGAATAAAAAACACTGTCCCACACATCCTGGTCTGAGAAATTATGTAAGAAAAACAGTTTATTCACCTTCTGAAATCTGGTCACATATCTTATAGTTACATTTTGAGTGAGCGTTAAATAGAGAAATATAGCCAAATCTGAATAACCCCCAAGTGGGTCATTTGAAGTACTCTAGGGTTCATTTTTCCCTCCCGCCAGTAAAAACCACACCCATCTAGCCAAAGCCCATCCGTGTCAGCGCTATAGCAGGAGGGCAGGGCAGGTATTGGGACTGGCAAGGCTGAAAAGATCTAGGTATATATAATAAATGTGCTTAGGTTTTTTTTTGTTTTTTTTTTTTTTTAACCTTTCGCTTTCTTCTACTATTCTTAGCACCATCTGTTCCTGTGGTATCCCCCAACACGGATGAGTTTTTAGATCTTCTTGCCAGCTCACAGAGCCGTCGTCTGGATGACCAGAGGGCTAGCTTCAGTAATTTGCCAGGGCTTCGTCTAACACAAAACAACAGCCAGTCGGTACTTAGCCACCTGATGACTAATGACAACAAAGAGGCTGATGAAGATTTCTTTGACATCCTTGTAAAATGTCAAGTATGTCTGTATGTTTTTTTCATTCTGCATACAGCTCAGATGCCACTGAGAACATTGGCAGTGTTATAATTCTCATTCAGGAAGGGCTTATTTTTTATTAGAGAGTTATTATTGTCCCTCATTCAGTAAAAAATTATTGAACACCGATTATGTTTCAGGTGCTATTCTAGGCACTGAGGACACACTTGATTTTTAAAGGATCTTACATTTTAGGAGAGACAAGTGCATATGTGTGTGTGTGTGTGTGTGTGTGTGTGTGTATAGAGAGAGAGAGTATGTGTGTGTATGTGTGTTGTATTAGGTAATCATACTTGCTATGAAGAACTTTAAAGGAGGATAAAGGGGTAGTGGATAAGCGGAGGTGTTGGTGGTAGGGGGAGTGTCTGTTTTAGGTAGGGTGGTTAGAGAAGACCTTTCTGGATTGTCATTTGAACAGAGACCTGAATGCAGTGAAGCAGTCAGCCATGTGACTATCTAGAGAAAGAGTATTCCATGCAGAGGCAGCAAGTCCCCTCTTGGATATAAAAGCTTAGCCAGTTCAAGGAATGGCAAATGTGACTGGCATGGGATGGGTAGGGGAAGGGAAGAGTCGCACAAAATGAGGATGGAGAAGTAATCAGGGCCTAGATCATCTAGGCTCTTAGAGGCCATGATAAAGTCTTGTGTTTTAGATGTATTAAGAAAGTACTGGGAGTATCCTCAAAGAGGATCCTGGCTACTGATGGAAGAATGTAGAGTGGCAAGGGTGTTAGTATGAAAACCAGCTAGGAAGATAGTATGGCAATGCAGGCAAAAAATACTGGTGATGTGGACTAGAGTGGTAACAGTGAGTAGTCAGCGTAGGGCTACATTATTAGTTATTATATCAGTTATATATTATGGTTAGTTGGCAGGATGTCTTAATAAATTGGGTAGAGGGTTTCAGGGAAAGAGAATCAAAGATTACTTATACCTTGAATAACTGGGAAATGAATGGTTCTATTTACTGATATGGAGATGACTAGAGGAGAAGCAAGTTTGGAGACAAAAAGCAAGAGTTCTGTTTTAGACATGTTAAATTTGGTAAACTGTTAGCCAGTTCAAGGAATGGCAGGTGTGACTGGTATAGACAATGAAGTAGAGGTGTTAAATAGGCAATTTGATGTGAAGTCTGGAGCCCAAGGGAGACGTAAACTTGGGAGGCATCAGCATATAGTTGGTATTAAAGCCCTGGGAAGAAATTACCTAAAGAATAGGACAGGAAGACTAAGCCCTGAGCATTTCAAAGTCTACTAGTTAGATGGAGGAAGATGAGCTGGCAAAGCAGCAACAGCCAGAGAGTTGGAAGGATACCCCGAGGGTGGGCTGGGGTGGGGTGGGGTGAGGTGTGGTGTGGTGGAAATCAAGTGAAGAGTGTATCTTAAGCAGTGCTCAACTGTGGCAAATGTTGCTAAGAACCCACTACTAGATTTGATAACATGGAGATTATAAATAATTTTGAAAGATACTGTTTCAGTGGTATGGTGGGGACAAAGGATTGAGTGGGGTAGGAAAATGGGAAGTGTGAAAGGGGAGATAGTAAATATAGAAAACTTTAATGGGTTAAATCGACCATTAGCTAGAAAAGAAATACAAGGCAAATGTGGTTTTTTCTTTTCTTTTTTGGGGTGATAACATAGTTTACAGGTGGAAACGGTCAAGTAGAGAAGAGTCAGTGATGTAGGTAAGTCTGGGGTAACTGAAGAACACAGTTTTTGTGTAGGTGAGAGAGGGAAAGCAGAGTATGCATTTGGAGATGGGAGCAAGTAGGAATTCTCTCTGGATGCTTTTGTTGTCTCACCAAAGAAAGAAGTAGTCATTAGTTAAGACTGGGGTTGGGGAGCCCTACAAATTTGAAGAGAAAGGAAGTGGGAAATAGATGACTTAGAGAAACTGAAACTAGGGGAAAGTATTAAGAATACTGTGCTGTGGAAAGAACCCACCTGAGGTTCACAGTCACTGGAAGTAAAACTGGTTGAGTGCAATTGTGTATTTATCCAGTCATAACCAGCTGCTTGAAGCAGAGATAAATCAAGACTGATATTTTGCCAGGAGAATGGGATTTAGGGGAGAGAATGGTAGTTGAAGACATGTGCCAGGAAGTGATTTTAATAATGGACTTTAGAATCTAGGCTGTAAGAAGGGAAATAAAGAAATGAAAGGTGTGAAAGTAAAAAGTAGCAGTGGTCCCAGTAGATTCAAGGAATGCTAAAGATACATAACAAACCATCAAGATCTATGAAGCAAAAATTAACAAAATTGAAGGGAGAAATGGACAGTTCTACAAAAATAGTTGAGGAATTCAATATCCTATGCTCATTAATGGATAGGACAACTAGAAGATAAGTGAGGAAAAGGAGGACTTGAATACACAGTAAACCAACTAGATTTAATGTGCATATATAGCACACTTGACCCAACAACAGCAGTGTGCACATTCTTCTGAAGTGCACATGGAACATTTTTCAGGTCGGTCCATATGTTAGGCCACAAATTCTCAACAGATTTAAAAGATAACTATCATATAAAGTACCTTCTCTGACCCCAAAGGATAAAATAAGCAATAACAGAAGGAAAACAGGAAAAACTCAAAAATTTGTGGAAATTAAACACTCTTAAACGACTAATCCATCAAAGAAGAAATCACAATGGAAACTATAAAATAGAGACAAATAAAAATAAACATACAAAAATGTATGGGACATAGCAAAGGCAATGCCAAGGGGGAAATTCATAGCCATAAATGTTTACACTAAAAAAAGACGAAAGATCTCAAGTCAACAACCTCACTTTACAACTTAAGGAACTAGAAAAAGAAGAACAAACAAAACCCTAAACTAGCAGAAGGAAAGAAAGAAAAATAAAGATTATAGCAGAAATAAATAAAATACAGAACAGAAAAAAAATAGAGAAAATCAATGAAGCCAAAACGTTTTGAAAAATAGATTAACAAAATTGACAAACTTTTAGCTAGATAGACTAATTGTAAAAACATTCAAATTACTAGAAACACAAACTTACCAAGAACAAATGATGAAGAAACAGAAAATACACCCATCGTAAGGAGGTTGCATCAGTAATCAAAAACCTCTTGCTAAAAGCCCTGGACCTGATATCTTTACTGGTGCATTCTATCAAACATTTAAAGAACTAACACTATGCCTTCTCAAACTGTTCCTTCCAAAAACTGAAAATAAAGGAACACTTCATAACTCATTCTATGAGGCCAGTATTGCCAATACCAAAGCCAGACAGACACTACAAGAAAAGTACAGATCAATATCCTTCATGAATCCAGATGCAAAAATCAACAAAATACTACAATCCAAATTCAGCAGCACATCAAAAGGATTTTACAACATGACCAAGTGGGATTTATTCCTCGGATACAAGGATTGATTGTTCAACATGTGAAAATCAATCAATGTAACACATAAACAGAATAAAGGGAAAAAAACACATATAGGAAAAAAAAATGACTAAATTCAAAATTCTTTCATGATAAAAACTTAAAAATTAGCAACAGTAGGAAACTACCAGAACATAGTAAAAGCCATATACGAAACATGCACCGCTGACATCATACTCAATGGTGACAGACTGAAAGCGTTCCTCCAAGATCAGGAACAAGATCAGAATGCAGGTTTTGGCCACTTTTATTCAATGAGGTACTAGAAATTCAAGCAATTAGGCAAAAAAGAAAAAAAGGCATTCACATCGAAAAGGACAAAATATCAATAAAATTGACAGAGGTAATCAACAAGTTTAGCAAATAGCATGATACAAAATCAACACAAAAATCAGTTGTGTGTTTATACACTAACAATGAACAATTGAAAAGAAATATAAAATTCCATTTAAAATAGCATCAAAAAAATAAAGTACTTAGGAATTAATCATTGAGGCAACAGACTTGTATAATGAAAACCACAAAACATTGCTGAAAGAGATGAAAGAAAACAAATGGAACAATATCCCATGTTCATGGATTAGAAGACTTAATGTTAAAATTTTGATACTATCCAAAGTGACCTACAAATTCAATACAATCCCTGTAAAAATCCAAATGGCTTTTTCCCCCTACAGAAATAGAAAATATAGCCTAAAATTCCTAAAATTCATATGGAACCTCAAGGGACTTCCAAATATCCAAAACAATCTTAAGAATAAAGCTTTAGGACTCACATTTTTTTATTTCAGGTTATTACAAAACTACACTAATCAAAACAGTGCTGTACTGGCATAAAGACAGACATATAGACCAAAGGAACAGAATACAGATCCCAGAAATAAACTTTTGCATGTGTGGTCAAATGATACACAACAGGGGTGCCAAGACCATTCCATGGGGGAAAGGATGGTTTTATCAACAAATGGTTCTGGGTAAACTAGATAGCCACATACAAAAAGAATGAAGTTGGACCCTTACCTAATACTATATACAAAACTCAAAGTGGATCAAAGACCTAGGCATCAGAACTAAAACTATAAAACTAAAGAGGAGCATGTGGTGGCTCACACCTGTAATCCCAGCACTTTGGGAGGCCAAGATGAGAGGATTGCTTGAACCTAAGAGTTCAAGACCAGACTGGGCAGCATAGTGAGATCCCATCTCTATAAAAAAAATTTTTTAATGGCATACACCTGTAGTCCCAGCTACACAGGAGGCTGAGGTGGGAGGATCACTTGAGCCTAGGAGTTCAAGGCTGCAGTGAGCCATGATCATGTCACTGTGCTCCAGCTTAGGCCACAGAGTGAGACCCTGTCTCTAAAGGAAAAAAAAAAAAGGAAAGCCTCATGGCATTGGGTTTGGCAGTGATTTCTTGGTTATAAAACCAAAGGAGCAGGGAACAACAACAACAAAATAGACAAAATGGACTTAAAAACTTGTGCATCAAAGGACATTATCAACAGTAAAAAGGCAACTCAACATAAAATACTTGGAAATCACATATCTAATAAAGGATTAATATCCAGAATATATAGAGAACTCCTAAAACTCAACAAAAACCAACCTGATTCAAAAATGGGCAAAGAACTGCAAGAGGCATTTCTATAGAGATAACAAGAGGCTAGAATATGATCACGGGAGCCAAATGGCTAATGCCGAAGTGAAGGATGAGAACACTCAATCAGAGGAAGTCTAGGAACTGAAGTGCCAAGTGTTGGGTTAATTGGAGGACATTGAAATTATCAATTTATGACAGGAGAAATGAGTGAGCCATGTATGTGTGGAGGCGGCACCGACTTAGGAGGGCAGTAAATAACTGCATCCTCTGAGGGTTGTGGGATTAAATACTCAGGGATCTATGTGCTTATCACAGTCCCTAACAATGTAGTGGGTATTCAAATATCAGCTATCACACTTCTATTCTTATTCTTGAGCTACAATGCCAGAAACTGTGGTGTATACTTGTAAGTACATGTATTTTTTATTTGACAAGTAGCATGTCTAATGTAAGAATCATAATACTCAAACTTGAAAGAAAAATTCAGAGACCAGGTACGGTGGCTCATGCCTGTAATCCCAGCATTTTGGGAGGCCAAGGCGGGCAGATCACTTGAGGTCAAGAGTTCAAGACCAGCCTGGCCAACACGGTGAAACCCTTGTCTCTACTAAAAATAAAAAAATTAGCCGGGTGTGGTGACACATGCCTGTAGTCCCAGCTACTGGGAGGCTGAGGCAGGAGAATCAGTTGAACCTGAAAGATGGAGGTTGCAGTGAGCCAGGATCACACCACCGTACTCCTGCCTAGATGACGGAGCGAGACTGTGTCTCAAAAAAAAAATCAGTCTGGGCTATTTCTTTTTTCTTTTTTTTTTTTTTTTTGAGACAGAGTCTCGCTCTGTCGCCCGGGCTGGAGTGCAGTGGCCGGATCTCAGCTCACTGCAAGCTCCACCTCCCGGGTTTACGCCATTCTTCTGCCTCAGCCTCCCAAGTAGCTGGGACTACAGGCGCCCGCCACCTCGCCCGGCTAGTTTTTTTTTGTATTTTTTAGTAGAGACGGGGTTTCACCGTGTTAGCCAGGATGGTCTCGATCTCCTGACCTTGTGATCCGCCGGCTATTTCTTAACAGATTTAACTGCCTAAGACAGAGGCAGGCAAACTTTTCCTGTTAAGGGCCAGATAGAAAATATATTAGGCTTTGCAGCCTATATGGTCTCTGTTGCAACTGCCCAACTCTGCCATTTAGTAGGGAAGCAGCCATATAGATAGTATATAAACAGATGTATTGATGGGAAAATGAAAATGACTTCATCTACAGAAGCAGGCATTGGGTTACAGTTTGCTGTCACCTAGCCTAAGATGCGATTTTTTTAAGGTAGTTCCTCATGGGTTTGTACATATTTCTAAAGGTTTGTTAAGTTCCACTGTTGATGCCTGTTAGATTATAACCTTGAACTGTCATACTTAGATAGAGTTGACCTTGTGTTTTATCTCAGATTTTTTGTGACCAATTATAATTAAAACAGTATGACTTAATATAATGCACTTACTAAACCCATGAAGCAGCTATACCTATATAAGTCATTTTAAAGGAAAAATTGTATGCAGTTTCAGGTTTAAAGATTATTTCAGAAATCAGGCTGGGAACTAAAGAAAACAATGTAAAAACAAAGATTAATTTCTGAGAAGCCCCAAATAAGTTTACAACTGTGTTTTCTTGGTATGACTGACAGAGATATAACATAGCTTGGTGCTTTCTTTCCCACAGGATGTCTTTTAATCTCTTTCTCATACACTTTTAGGGATCCAGATTAGATGATCAAAGATGTGCTCCACCACCTGCTACCACAAAGGGTCCGACAGTACCAGATGAAGACTTTTTCAGCCTTATTTTACGGTCCCAGGCAAAGAGAATGGATGAACAGAGAGTTCTTTTACAAAGAGATCAAAACAGAGACACTGACTTTGGGCTAAAGGACTTTTTGCAAAGTAATGCTTTGTTGGAGTTTAAAAATTCAGGGAAAAAATTGGCAGACCACTAGTTACTATAGATGTATTTTTTTTTCCTTTCAGAACACGGTAAGGAAACAATCTATTAATTTTTTCCTTAAAAGGAGAATTTATAGCACTGTAATACAGCTTAAAATATTTTTAGAATAATGTAAATAGTTAACCTTCAGTAGTCTATTAAGGCATTACTACTTCTCTGGACACGCGCATGTTTGAGGGTGGAGGTGTCCTGTAAAGGTGCTTCATCGTCTGTGATTACTTGGGATGTGTTCTTTGGCAGCTTGTTAGGTTACTTTACCTAGTGTTTGTAAAGTAGGAAGTTAAGTGAATCATAGATTAGAATTTAATCCTCTTATGGAAATAATTTTTTAAAATCTTGACAATGGCATTTTTTTTTTACACATAACCATGGATGTAGTGGGAAACAATGCTGTTTAGTAAAAATAATGTACTTGATCAATGTAAAAAAGCATATAAAATAGTCTTATTAAAAATCTAGTTTTTTTTTTTTTCTCCATGAAAATCTATTTTCAATATTTTTTAGGCCAGTGAGTATAAAAGAAACTCTGCTTCTTGGGCTGGGCATGGTGGCTCATGCCTGTAATCCCAGCACTTTGGGAGGCTGAGGCAGGAGGATCCCTTAAGGCTAGGAGTTCAAGACCAACCTGGGCAACATAGTAAGACCCCCGTGTCTACAAAAAATAAATCAGCAGCCAGGCGCGGTGGCTCATGCCTGTAATCCCAGCATTTGGGAGGCCTACGTGGGTGGATCACTTGAGGTCAGGAGTTTGAGACCTTCGTGGCCAACATGGCGAAACCCCATCTCTACTAAAAATACAAAAATTAGCTGGCCATGGTGGCATGCACCTGTAGTTTCAGCTACTTGGGAGGCTGAGGCAAGAGAATCGCTTGAACCCCTGGGAGGCTGAGACTGCAGTGAGCCGAGACCAGCCACTGGAGTCCAGCCTGGGTGAAAAAGCAAGACTCTGTCTCAAAAAAAAAAAGAAAAAAGATAGCAAGCATGCTGGCACACACCTGTAGTCCCAACTACTTAAGAGGCTGAGCCAGGAGGACCACTTGAGCCCAGGAGGTGGAGGCTGCACTCCAGCCTGGGTGACAGAACAAGACCCTGTCTCTAGAAAACAAGTATCTTTTGTGTGTTTTGGGCTATTTGTTTAAAAAATATATATATTTAAAATGGTCTCTTCTGTTCCATAATACTGCTGTAAAACAAACTTTTCTAAGTTCCAATATAAAAAAAACAAAAAACACCATGTGGTTAGGTCAAGAACCTAGGACACATAAATAGAAAACGGATGAAAACTCACAAAAATTAAGTATAAAAGATGTCAGCTAGAACATTAGTTGTCATTAAGCCTTGTCTTCCTTATCCCAGATACTGAAGGCAGTTTACAAGGGGATAACAAAGTAACTGTAGCAAAAGACAAGTATGGGACAGACCAGGGCCTGGAGTAACACTGCATCACAGACTGCAAAAGCCCACGCTTGGAACAAGTTGCCAACTTGTTCCACTCTCCTTGCTTCTGACTGTGCACAGCTGGGATAGGATCTGGGGATGTGGACCCCTATTCTTTCAAAAAGTCATTCAGGTGATTTGGATGGGCAAATAGAAATATTTATCTAAATGGCCAATGTTTTTTAAAGAGAGAGTCATAATCTGGAATTAAAGTGCTCAGCCAAAAAAAAAAAAAAGTACTAAATTAAAACCTGGATTACATTATGTTTTACGTATACTATAAGGTGTGATGTCCTGGATAGCATTTTAAAAACTCAGGTAAGTTAAGTTTCATGGGGTTCTTATACGAAAATTCAGTAAGACAGTATACCAAACCACAATGTAAAAAGTTTATTTTGTGTATATAATAGTTCTTACAGCCTGTAAACATTCAACATTAAACATTGTTTTTAATAGCTGTCTATCTACCCTGTTCTGATTTTCCTAAAAGCTTCACACTATATAGGCTGGGCATGATGGCTCACGCCTGTAATCCCAACACTTTGGGAGGCCAACAAGGGCAGATCACTTGAGGTCAGGAGTTCGAGACCAGCCTGACGAAACCCCGTCTCTACTAAAAATACAAACATTAGCCAGGCATGGTGACGCACACCTGTAATCCCAGCTACTTGGGAGGCTGAGGCAGGAGAATCGCTTGAACCCGGGAGGTGGAAGTTGCAGTGAGCCGAGGTTGCGCCACCGCACTCCAGCCTGGGCGACAGAGCAAAACTCTCAAAGTAAAATTAAATTTTAAAAAAGCTTCACACTATAAACCTTAATTTTAATGACATATTGGCTAGTCAATAAGCCTTATCTCTTTTCTGATAATAAACTGGCCCTGATGTGTTCAATTTGCTTTCATATTTAAGTCTTTCCTGAATTGCTGTCGTCATTCAACAGCAGCTGCACGTTGCCTTGCTAGCTGTCAAAGTAGATTTCATCCCCAAATGGATATCTGTAATGAAAGCATACAAAGGTGAAATTTTATTTAAAATTTTTTAAAAAGAATTTGTTTTTGGATTAAAAGGCATGCAAGCAGCTTTAATTCCATCCACAGTTACAGTCTATCACCTGGGGCATTCACTGCTTTTCAGAGTCGGATCACAGTTCAAAAGACAGCTCTCACCTTGGGGTCAGTGTGAACATGTCTTGTCCCCAGAGGACTACTTTATATGCATGGATGTTCACAAATTTATTCTAAACTGCAGGTGTCTGTCAGGATTCATTTGTTATATGCCCTCTGTGTTAAAAATCTTAAAATCCTTTTGCACTTCTTAGAAAAAATAACCTTTCTGATGAAATACTAAAGATGTTTGCAATATTAAACTAGAATATATTAACATGTATAATTTTTTTTGAGACAAGGTCTTGCCCTGTCACCCAGGCTGGAGTACAGTGGCTAGATCATAACTCACTGCCACCTCGCCATCTTCTTCTCTCAGCCCTCCAAGTGGCTGGGACTACAGGTGTGTACCACCATGCCTGGCTAGTTTTATTTTTAGTAGATAGCCTTGAACTCCTGAGCTTAAGCCATCATCCTCCCTCGACCTCCCAAAATGCTGGGATTGTAAGCATAAGCCACTACGCCTGGCCTAAAATTAAATTGTTACAGGCACATAAGTAACACTTCCTGGATCCAAAAATGTGCATTCTGCATTTCGTATTAAAATGAAAAAGCAAATGCTTGGGATACAAATATCTGCATGAAAATTTAAAGACTTTATTCCTGACTGGTATCATTTTTAGTAAGCAGTTGAACATAACTTGTAGTGTGAATATGGTTAAAACAAAGGACACCTGATGTCTGTGAAATCTGCTAAGGACAGGTACAAAATTTATGAATTGCTTTTTAAACAGTTTAAAATGAGGAATGCTTTTGATAATAAGAAAGACTAATGTAAAGTGCTGACTGATGTCCTGTCTGCAGTTAAGGAAGACACCCAACTTTTCTTCCTCATTATGGTATTCTCTGTGTACAGATTTCTAAAAATGCAAACTTCCTATGGACAAGACAATATGATCTGCTATAATATAAATTAAGATATGATAATATGCTAGGATTCTGAGTAACATGAAAAATAGGTCTTATAAACAGCCCATATACTTCATTTGGTGGGGGAAAAGAATAATGTCATTTTCAGTCGACTGACTCTGTAAAACAGATTACCAATGTTATCTAAATTGCCCTGGCAGTCTTCAGTTTTCTCTAAGTAAACATAAAGTAAAAGTGACAATAAGGATGCAGGTGTAGTAATAGCTGCAGAAAAGATGAAACTACGAAGCCACAATGGCCTGTGGGCAGGCTACATAGAGACAAGCTGAGGTGTCAGACTGATCCTGGTAACGACACTCCATGGCTGCATGAAGATGCTGGAGACACCAAGTGGGTGGCCTGAACTCTAGTGGATTCCACTAGGCAACGTAAGTTGGTTAGTGGGTTCCTGTAAGTGCCTGTAACAATAAAATTTCTTTTTCAATGTCCCCAATTCAAACTGGTCTCCTTAACTATCCAGAATCAGTGATGCCTGCCATCTGTTCATCTTAAACACTTCCTACTTTATGGGATGTAAATATCAAAGAGAAGATGAAATTAAAAGCTTTTATATACATACATGTGTTTGTTAATTCTAATTGTCAGTAAAAATGTGAATGTTGAAGTTGGCACCTTTGTAGTAATCAGAATACTTGCAGAGAAGAGAAAGAGAGTGAAGAGTATACTTTACAGAGCTCGAAGGAGACTTGAGGCTGTCGTTTGTGCTGGTGTTCCTCTAGCCACAGGGGCTGCTGACCGGATCCTGTCCACGTGGTCCAGCCACACCACTTGTGGGGCTGTATGTGCTGCCTTGGTCCGGGCTGCCCACGGCTTCAGACTTGAGCTGGGCCTTTTCCACTGCAGGTGAACCTTCTGTATTCCCCGATGTGTCTTGGCCAGAGACAGGCTTGGCAGACTGGCTGCTTTCAGTACTGCTTTCTTTCAGTGTGCCTTCCCCCAGGATTCCACCTATCTCCTTGGGCTTTGTATCCAAAACAGGTGATTTCTGCTATAAAGTACAAAATTACATTTTAACTGTTTAATGTAATGTGAAGTCTTAGTAATCAAACATATCTAAAAAGTTCCCACCCTAATCTGTTGTAGCAAGCTCCAAACTCTTTCAAATCCAGGGTCCAGTGCTAAGTTATAATTATGTAAATGTTATTATACCTCACCAAACTCCACTGTACTCCCATGGAGGAGTGGGAACACTTAGGGCCTACTGGGTGGTCTAGTGGCCCAGCTTAGAAGGCGTCAAGAGAATTGGTCATCAGTATTGTTAGCTTCTCTAGCCTGGTGAGAATAATTCATTTGACAAATATTTATTGAGCATATATTAAGTTCTAGGTGTTAGGGATACAGCAGGAACAAAATACATAAAACTGTTCTCACTGGAACTTATATTTAGGTTAGAAGAAAATCACACAAGTATCATATATATGTTGAATTAAAGAGGCTATGTAAAAAAAGCAGAGAAGATATGACTGCTGAATGTGGGGTGGGCTGGTAGGGTCAAATTATAGTTTAAATCAGGGTGGTCTGAAAACATGATATGGCATCCAGCCAAACTTAAAGTTTTGTAAGTGAAGGAGAAATAAAATCCTTTACAGACAAGCAAATGCTGAGAGATTTTGTCACCACCAGGCCTACCTTACAAGAGCTCCTGAAGGAAGCACTAAACATGGAAAGGAACAACCAGTACCAGCCACTGCAAAAACATGCCAAAATGTAAAGACCATCAATGCTAGGAAGAAACTGCATCAACTAACAAGCAAAATAACCAGCCAGCATCATAATGACAGGATCAAGTTCACACATAACAATATTAACCTTAAATGTAAATGGGCTAAATGCTCCAATTAAAAGACAGACTGGCAAACTGGATAAAGAGTCAAGACCCATCTCACGTGCAGAGGCACACAAAGGCTCAAAATAAAGGGATGGAGGAAGATCTACCAAGCAAATGGAAAACAAAAAAAGGCAGGGGTTGCAATCCTAGTCTCTGATAAAACAGACTTTAAACCAACAAAGATGAGGAGAGACAAGGCCATTACATAATGGTAAAGGGATCAATTCAACAAGAAGAGCTAACTATCCTAAATATATATGTACCCAATACAAGAGCATCCAGATTCATAAAGCAAGTCCTTAGAGACTTACAAAGAGACTTAGACTCCCACATAATAATAATGGGAGACTTTAACACGCCACTGTCAACATTAGATCAATGAGAGACAAAGTTAACAAGGATATCCAGAAATTGAACTCAGCTCTGCACCAAGTGGACCTAATAGACATCTACAGAACTCTCCACCCCAAATCAACAGAATATACATTCTTCTCAGCACCACATCACACTTACTCCAAAATTGACCACATAGTTGGAAGAAAAGCACTCCTCAGCAAATGTACAAGAACAGAAATTATAACAAACTGTCTCTCAGACCACAGTGCAATCAAACTAGAACTCAGGACTAAGAAACTCAATCAAAACCACTCAACTACATGGAAGCTGAACAACTTGCTCCTGAATGACTACTGGGTACATAACGAAATGAAGGCAGAATAAAGATGTTCTTTGAAACCAATGAGAATAAAGATACAACATACCAGAATCTCTGGGACACATTTAAAGCAGTGTGTAGAGGGAAATTTATAGCACTAAATGCCCACAAGAGAAAGCAGGAAAGATCTAAAATTGACACCCTAACATCACAATTAAAAGAACTAGAGAAGCAAGAGCAAACACATTCAAAAGCTAGCAGAAGGCAAGAAATAACTAAGATCAGAGCAGAACTGAAGGCGACAGAGACACAAAAAACCCTCCAAAAAATCAATGAATCCAGGAGCTGGTTTTTTGAAAAGATCAACAAAATTGATAGACCGCTAGCAAGACTAATAAAGAAGAAAAAGAGAAGAATCAAATAGACGCAAAAAAAAAATGATAAAGGGGATATCACCACCGACGCCACAGAAATACAAACTACCATCAGAGAATACTATAAACATCTCTATGCAAATACCTTAGAAAACCTAGAAGAAATGGATAAATTCCTGGACACATACACTCTCCCAAGACTAAACCAGGAAGAAGCTGAATCCCTGAACAGACCAATAATGGGCTCTGAAATTGAGGTAATAATAGCCTGCCAACCAAAAAAAAGTCCAGGACCAGATGGATTCACAGCAGAATTCTACCAGAGGTACAAGGAGGAGCTGGTACCATTCCTTCTGAAACTATTCCAATCAATAGAAAAAGAGGGAATCCTCCCTAACTCATTTTATGAGGCCAGCATCATCCTGATACCAAAGCCTGGTAGATACACAACAAAAAAAGAAAATTTTAGACCAGTATCCCTGATGAACATCGATGCAAAAATCCTCAATAAAATACTGGCAAACCAAATCCAGCAGCACATCAAAAAGCTTATCCACCATGATCAAGCAGACTTCATCCCTGTGATGCAAGGCTGGTTCAACATACACAAATCAATAAATGTAATCCAGCATACAAACAGAACCAAAGACAAAAACCACATGATTATCTCAATAGATGCAGAAGAGGCCTTTGACAAAATTCCACAGCCCTTCATGCTAAAAACTCTCAGTAAATTCGATATTGATGGAACGTATCTCAAAATAATAAGAGCTATTTATGACAAACCCACAGCCAATATCATACTGAATGGGCAAAAACTGGAAGCATTCCCTTTGAAAACTGGCACAAGACAGGGATGCCCTCTCTCACCACTCCTATTCAACATAGTGTTGGAAGTGCTGGCCAGGGCAATCAGGCAGGAGAAAGAAATAAAGTGTATTTAATTAGGAAAAGAGGAAGTCAAATTGTCCCTGTTTGCAGATGACATGATTGTGTATTTAGAAAACCCCATTGTCTCAGCCCAAAATCTCCTTAAGCTGATAAGCAACTTCAGCAAAGTCTCAGGATACAAAATCAAGGTGCAAAAATCATAAGCATTCTTATACACCAATAACAGAGATCCAAATCATGAGTGAACTCCTATTCACAATTGCTTCAAATAGAATAAAATATCTAGGAATCCAACTTACAAGGGATGTGAAGGACCACTACAAATCACTGCTCAATGAAATAAAAGAGGACACAAACAAATGGAAGAACATTCCATGCTCATGGATAGGAAGAATCAATATTGTGAAAATGGTCATACTGCCCAAGGGAATTTACAGATTCAATGCCATCCCCATTAAGCTACCAATGACTTTCTTCACAGAATTGGAAAAAAACTACTTTAAAGTTCATATGGAACCAAAAAAGAGCCCACATTGCCAAGACAATCCTAAGCCAAAAGAACAAAGCTGGAGGCATCATGCTACCTGACTTCAAACTATACTACAAGGCTACAGTAACCAAAACAGCATGGTACTGGTACCAAAACAGAGATACAGACCAATGGAACAGAACAGAGCCCTCAGAAATAATGCCACACATCTACAACCATCTGCTCTTTGACAAACCTGACAAAAACAAGAAATGGGGAAAGGATTCCCTATTTAATAAATGGTACTGGGAAAACTGGCTAGCCATATGTAGAAAGTTGAAACTGGATCCCTTCCTTACACCTTATACAAAAATTAATTCAAGATGGATTAGAGACTTAAATGTTAGACCTAAAACCATAAAATCTCTAGAAGAAAACCTAGGCAATACCATTGAGGACTTAGGCATGGGCAAGGACTTCATGTCTAAAACACCAAAAGCAATGGCAACAAAAGCCAAAATTGACAACTGGAATTTAATTAAACTAAAGAGCTTCTGCACAGCAGAAGAAACTACCATCAGAGTGAACAGGCAGCCTACAGAATGGGAGAAAAATTTTGCAATCTACTCATCTGAGAAGGGCCAATATACAGAACCTACAAAGAACTCAAACAAATTTAGAAGAAAACAACAACCCCATCAAAAAGTGGGCAAAGGATATGAACAGACATTTCTCAAAAGAAGACATTCATACAGCCAACAGACACATGAAAAAATGCTCATCATCACTGGCCATCAGAGAAATGCAAATCAAAACCACAATAAGATACCATCTCACACCAGTTAGAATGGCGATCATTAAAAAGGCAGGAAACAACAGGTGCTGGAGAAGATGTGGAGAAATAGGAACACTTTTACACTGTTGGAGGGACTGTAAACTACTTCAACCATTGTGGAAGACTGTGGCGATTCCTCAAGGATCTAGAACTAGAAATACGATTTGACCCAGCCATCCCATTACTGGGTATATACCCAAAGGATTATAAATCATGCTGCTATAAAGACACATGCACACGTATGTTTATTGCAGCACTATTCACAATAGCAAAGACTTGGAACCAACCCAAATGTTCTTCAATGCAGACTGGATTAAGAAAATGTGGCACATATACACCATGGACTACTATGCAGCCATAAAAAAGGATGAGTTCATGTCCTTTGTAGGGACATGGATGCAGCTGGGAACCATCATTCTCAGCCAACTATCGCAAGAACAGAAAACCAAACACCGCGTGTTCTCACTCATAGGTGGGAATTGAACCATGAGACCACTTGTACACAGGAAGGGGAACATCACACACTGGGGCCTGTCATGGGGTGGGGGAGGAGGGAGGGATAGCATTAGGAGATATACCTAATGTAAATGATGAGTTAATGGGTGCAGCACACCAACATGGCACACGTATACATATGAACACACCTGCACGTTGTGCACATTTACCCTAGAACTTAAAGTATAATAAAAAATAATTAAAAAAAAAAAAAGCATGATATGGCTAGGCATGGTGGCTCACACCTGTAATCCCATAACTTTGGGAGGCCAAGGTGAGAAGACTGCTTGAGGCCAGGAGTTTGAGACCAGCCTGGGTAACAGCAAGACCCCATCTCTACAAAAAATAAAAAATATTAGCCAGGCATGGTGGTATATGCCTATAGTCCTAGTTTCTAGGAAGGCTGAGGCAAAAGATTCGCTTGAGCCCAGGATTTTGAGGCTGCAATGAGCTATGATCACTGCATTCCAGCCTTGACCACAGAGTGAGACCTTGTCTCCAAAAATAATAAAAATGAGTAAAGGTCTGAAGACAGTAACCATATGATATATGAATGAATACTGTAGAGCGAATGAACAGGAGGTACAAAGGCTCTCAGTTCAAGGAACAGTCAGGAGCCCTTGTGGCTGAAGTAGAGTGAGCATGGAGGAAGAAGAGGTGACCAGAGAGGTAGTGGATGTGGGGGAAGGGGAGACCAAGGAGGCTTCTAGGCCATTGTGATAAGTGGCTTTCCCCTCAAGTGAGACAGGAAGTCACTGGAAGACTTCTGAGATAGGTGACAGGTAATTATTAACTATAAAAGCTGGAAGGAGCATCTTAAGGTCTTGTTTTTTTGTTTGTTTGTTTTGGTTTGTTTTTTTTTTTTTTTTTTGAGACGGTGTCTTACTCTGTCACCCAGGCTGGAGTGCAATGGTATGATCTCGGCTCACTGCAACCTCTACCCCCTGGAATCAAGCAATTCTCCTGCCTCAGCCTCCCAAGTAGCTGGGATTACAGGTGCGCACCACATAATGCCTGGCTAATTTTTTTGTATTTTTAGTACAGATGGGGTTTTGCCATGTTGGCCAGGCTAGTCTTGAACTGCAGACCTCAAGTGATCTGCCTGCCTTGGCCTCCCAAAGTGCTGGGATTACAGGCGTGAGCCACTGCACCTGGTCCATCTTAAGGTTTTCTAGATACATGTAGATGTGTTTATTTTTGTACGAACTCTATGGGAAGGGGTTCTATAATTTCCCAGATTCTATTATGTTCATAACTATTTCAAAGGTTTAACAGTTGCAACTTAAACATTTCAAATGACAATACAAATTCCTCCCTCAAACAGAAATGGAAATGTCCCTTCAAAAGGCTGATAATGGTGAAACACTTCTCACCATTCTACAGGTAAAAAGTATAGTCTAGCCAGCCAATGACACCGAAGATTTGGGGAAGCAATGTTTTTTATCCCGGCCCCAGCCCACTCTTCCATCCAGCTAATCCTTTAGGGCCCTACAGTGCCTTCCCTAGAGCTCTGGGCCTTCAGTGATGCCTCCTCTCTGATCTCTTCAAAGATAGAAATTTCTGTCATGCTCACATGCTGGCTTCCTATGAAGGTTCGTATGAATTACCATCTGTTCTAACAAACTACTGTTGAATTGTATTTTACATAAAAGTTAAATCTAATTTTATTTCTTCTGAGGAAGCTGAACTAACTTTGACTAGGAAGGGGAGAGACAGAGTGACTCTATCACTCATTATATAATTAAGGGTGAAGGGTAAGAGTAAAAACAATCAGAACTCTTCCAGAAGCATTTAGAACCAGTAACGAAGGGACAGCAAAATAAAAGAGTTGCTGACTTACACCGGGTACCACCGTGGGATGCTCTCGTGCCTCTGCGTCTGGTACATCAAATGCCCGGAGCACTTCAGGGCTCTTGTTGCCAGTCTGAAATCTCAAATCAACATCTCTCTCTCTCAAAATCTCTCTTCTACCCTCATATGTTTTAGTATAAGGGCCTTGCTCAATGGGGCCAGTGTGGCCCCTATAATAGAACTCTGCATCACCTGCCCCACCATCAGGTCTATAATCAATTTCCTCCTGCCGTCTTCTATCCCGTGGCCGAAGTGCCTGGGGAGGTTCTCTCTCAGGACCGCCTACATGTCTCAGCACATGAACTGATTTGCCAGCACCATAGCAGAAACTCTGTAAGGAAAAGAAATACATTTTCCTGAGGACTTAATGGCTAATCTACAAAAAAGTTATGAGGCATTTTATTCAGAGTGCTAACAAAATTATGTAATTTAACTTACTTGTGGCATTTATAGACATAAACATGTTAATTTGACTTTTTTTCATTAGAGACCTCTTCTTTAGATTAATACAAGGCCAAAGTGGCCAATAAAGCTTAATAAATCACTGAATATTCAGTAGATATTTTAATGAGCTAGACACATTTTGATTGAACTATAACAATGGCAGGCTGAAGCCTAGGTATTTAAATTAGCAGGTTCTAGTCTGATAATTATTCATGTTTCTAGATTCATGCCCATCATCATACAAGGTAAATGCTGAAAATATTTAAAGTTGTATATCATTATGTACACAATCTCCTGTACCTTTACTTTTTACAAACTAGCTTAAGTTACAGCTAAAATTCAACAGGTTTTGATTCACATTCCATGGGAAAAAGTAGGCAGCAGTTCCTGACAGTGTGGCTCAGGGACCCCTGCGGGGAAACCTGAGACTTTCAGGGGATCTATGAGATCAAAACTTTTCATAATACAAAGACATTATTATTTGTCTTTTTCACTGTCCCCTCCTGAGTGTGCAATGGAACATTCCAGATGCTAGAGTGACAGCCTCACTCGGACTCAGGAGATGCCTGCCTGCGTGTACAGTACTCGTATGTTTTAAATTTGTTTTAACTCCTAATATGTAAATATCAATAAATATAATCACCTTAAATAAGAGCTGTTTGTGGGCTTCAATTTTTAAGACTGCAAAGAGGTCCTGAGAACAGAAACTTTGAAAATTTCTATACTAGTTTTTCAAACACTACTATTTGAAGACAGAAGTAGCCAAAGTCAAAGAGCATAACTTTCCTTAGGGAGCACATGAAACAAAAACAGATGGTGAAGACTCTGCTGATAATTTCCGTTTCAGAGACTACACTACGACTATAGAACTAATGTCACGTAACAAAAAAAAAATACCCGCCAACCACATAATCCTGTAATCACAAGCCAAAAAACAAAACCAAAAAGGAAACGATTTCAAAGTGAATAGAGATAGTGAATCTTGTATCCTTAGGGCAGAGAATTTCCCTTGGCACATCTAAGTTTTTGGTTTTATGCAACAACCGCTTTACTTGGGTAATAGCTAAAAAATCGATAACAAAAAACACTGAACAGACCATGGATGAATGACGAGTAATATTTCTTCTTAATGTCTGCTCCTGGATCCCCAAACTCTTTCTCAGCATACCCACGTTCTTCCACATCCCTTTCTGGTTCTGTGTCAAACTCAATGCTCTTCCCTTCTCACTGCTGCAAAAACTCAAGACTACAAATAAGAAGGCCCCCTTTCTCAAGGAGACAGTAATCAACTTCCTATTTCCTGTGTATTAATTCACCAAGGTTAAAGGACAAATTTAAAAAGAGGGTATTATTCTAAATCACTGCTACATATGCAATCAAACTAGAGAACTACTTTCTTGATTAGAAAAATATACAAGTGGACGCCCACTGCCATGGCGACTCCGCTGCGCCCTGTCCTGCGCCGGCTCCGCGGGCTTCCTCCTGCGGCTTGCTGCAGAAATGCCTCTCCGGGCCAGGAGCGACGGCGCCGGCCCGCTGTACTCGCACCACATCCCCACCTCCCCGCTGCAGAAAGCGCTGCTGGCCGCCAGCTCCGCGGCAATGGCGCTCTATGACCCCTACCGCCACGACATGGTCGCAGTTCTAGGGGAGACCACAGGACACCGCACCCTGAAGGTCCTCAGGGACCAGATGAGGAGGGATCCAGAGGGTGCCCAGATCCTGCAGGAGCGTCCCCGGATTTCGACGTCCACCCTCGACCTGGGCAAGCTCCAGAGCCTGCCAGAAGGCTCCCTGGGTCGCGAGTATCTCCGTTTCCTGGATGTGAATAGGGTCTCCCCAGACACCCGAGCACCCACCCGCTTTGTGGATGAGGAGGAGCTAGCGTATGTGATTCAGCGATACCGGGAGGTGCACGACATGCTTCACACCCTGCTGGGGATGCCCACCAACATCCTGGGGGAGATGGTGGTGAAACGGTTTGAGGCTGTCCAGACTGGCCTGCCCATGTGCATCCCGGGTGCTCTCTTTGGACAGATCCAACTCAGTGCTCAGAGCCTGCGAGTGCTGGTCTCGGAGTTGATCCCATGGGCCGTTCAGAACGGGCACACAGCCCCATGTGTCCTCAACCTGTACTATGAGCGGCGCTGGGAGCAGTCCCTGAGGGCTCTACGGGAGGAGCTGGGCATTACGGCACCACCCGTGCATATCCAGGGCTTGGCCTGAGTTCCTGAGCCAGCGGGGCCTGGCCTACTTCCCCCATCTACTGCTTTCCTTGGGGGCAGAGGGCTCCCTTGACTACCTTTGTTCCTCTTCTTTGAACACTGACCCTTGGACAACATTTATCACAATTTGTTATAGCCACTGCTGAGTGGCCTTGAGGACGAACCCCACAGGGAGCAAGCAGTACAGAGGCACTCCCAGGGGGACCAGCAGCTGTCCAAGGAGAACCATGCGTGAACAGTGTCAGTCGTCTGGGCTCATGCTGGGATGTTGCAGCACTCCTGTTGCGACTCCTTCCAACCAGCCAGGTTTGCTGGGGGCCAGGCTGGGTGTCCTCACAGGAGTGAGTGCTACACCCAATTCCAAAAGCCCGAGAAGAGAGAAGCGGAGGGGGAGGCGAGTGTGTGAATAAAGGCTCCCATCAGGTCAAAAAAAAAAAAAAAAAAAAAGAAAAATAGACAAGTAAGTATAATATATCTGTATCCTTTAGAGGGGCGGAGGGGAGGAAAAAAAATCTGTATCACTTAAAAATCACCTTCTCATTAAGCATGACTTAGCCTGATTTACAATATCAGAGAAGCCCAGTAAGTTCAGCATTGCTTTTCTGTAAATCTTGCTAAATACTGACAGTGCTAATACTAGCCAGTATTAATATATTAACACTAAGATTTAATATAAATCTTGCTAAATACTGACAGTGCTTTTATATATATATATATATATATACACACACACACACACACACTGTTTTGTTTTTTTTTTTTGAGACAGAGTCTCGCACTGTCACCCAGGCTGGAATGCAGTGGTGCGATCTCCACTCACTGCAAGCTCCACCTCCCGGGTTCACGCCATTCTCCTGCCTTAGCCTCCCAAGTAGCTGGGACTACAGACACCCCCCACCACGCCCGACTAATTTTTTGTATTTTTTTAGTAGAGACGGGGTTTCACCGTGTTAGCCAGGATGGTCTCGATCTCCTGACCTTGTGATCCACCTGCCTCGGCCTCCCAAAGTGCTGGTATTACAGGCATGAGCCACTGCGCCCGGCCTGACAGTGCTAATACATTAATACTAACCAGGATGGCTAATGCCATAATTATCAGCACTGGAAGATGAAGCAGCGCTGGAATTTCCTTCATGAGTGCTTTAATGAATTCCCCAGTTCCTTTTCCAATGTGCTTCAATGGCTCCGTTACAAATGTGGTGAATGTAACTGCAAGTGCCTAAAACAAGAGAGAAAAGCAACTTAATTTTCTCCTCACAGGGCTAAGGTACAGAATGAATCAAAATTCATTGTGCACTGAGGCTGAAAGTATGTTACATAAATTAAAATGCTGTTGTGCCATTTTTAATGTGAAAAATCACTGTGCAATAGTATTTTTTGTTGGACAAAGGCTTATTTGCAAAATGACTCAAACACTAAATTTCTTTACAATACAAGGGATTTCTGACTTACTTTAAGGAATTTTTACAAAATATATGCGATACCTTTGTTGGTGGGACCAACCAAATAGGGTTGACTAGTAAGAGCTCATAGTATTTTTGGCATGGGTCATCCTTATAGGTCCATGAACTTCTAAACCATTCTGTTTAGAGAAACAGACAAAACACTGATCATTTCTTTTAATGTTGCATTTCATTCCCAAACAAGACACTACTTTGGTTTTGACCCTCTGACCACCCACCAATCAGTTTTAAATTATCTTGTTTTAAGTAGACTCCCTGTAATGCTGATTTTTAAATTTTTCATCTTATGTCCAAAATCATGTTTTAAAAATCCATTCAAATTATACATGTTTTATGCAGATAAAAAAATTGTATTTTATAAAAATGTCTAAAAGGTAAACACTTTAAAAGCAATGCTTCACAAACACAAATGAGTACAGGTAAAACGGGAAGTCAAAATAAGACTGGTGGATTGTATCAAAGTCAATATCCTGACTCTGATATTGTACTATTAAAGCTGTGCAAGATGTTACCATTGGAGGAAAATGGGGAAAGGGTACACCGGCCCTCTCTGTAGTATTTTTTACTATGTGAATCCACAATTACCTCAGTAAATTTTTTATTTAAAAAGTCAGTTCTGGCTAGGCGCGGTGGCTCAAGCCTGTAATCCCAACACTTTGGGAGGCCGAGACGGGCAGATCACAAGGTCAGGAGATCGAGACCATCCTGGCTAACATGGTGAAACCCTGTCTCTACTTAAAAATACAAAAAACTAGCCGGGCGAGGTGGCGGGCGCCTGTAGTCCCAGCTACTCGGGAGGCTGAGGCAGGAGAATGGTGTAAACCTGGGAGGCGGAGCTTGCAGTGAGCTGAGATCCGGCCACTGCACTCCAGCCTGGATGACAGAGCCAGACTCCGTCTCAAAAAAAAAAAAAAAAGTCAGTTCTTTATGGAGTTTACAAAATAAAGTAGAATATTAGTTCTAATTTTTCCAAATCAGGCTTATATACATTGGCAAACTAGCCCGAGCTAGAGGACACATTTCACTGTCCACTGAAGCCATGAATTGGTTTAGTTCCCACAACTTTTTAAGAAACATTTATTTTGGAACCCATCTGCAGAATTCTGTATCAGTCATGGACTTGCATTTATAAAATGCCTTAGAACACTATTAAACCATCCCCATTGCTAGATATACACAACCAAAGGTAGTGAACATTCATGAGAATGTTTATAAAATGTGAAAGAATTAAAAAACTAATCTTTCCCAGAGTTAAAAAAAAAAGTAAAGCTATAATATAAAATTTCACAAGTCAATATAAGGCCATTAAATTTAAGATGGATATTAATTCATATATACACTCATTCACTTGATTCACTTGTTTAATAAACTTCTATTGAGAATATGCCAGACACTGTGCAAAGGACGAGATGAACAAAAGCGAGCATAGGATCCTTCACACAGTCTTATGAAGGAAGACAGATAATATCAGAGCCAACATATATACAACTTCTATTCCTTCCCTGTGACTTTAGATGAGCATAAAAGTCACTCGTTTTAAACCTCAAATGCTTCTTGCATGTTCTTCTGATATTAAAGATTCAGTCATGGAAAGCCTCCTCTGTTATTTTATCATTCTCTTTGTTCTATGTTCTCTCATTCTCAGAATTTCTATCAAAATAAGGACAAGTGTACAAACACCTTACCCCAGATACTTCCAGTCCAGTCCATCTTCTCGGCACACACATTGTTTAATGGCTCCATCTTGGCGACTTCAGCCTGATGCTGTGCAAAAGCTAGCTGACCAAAACCAAAAGGGAACCAGGAGAGGCCGTTACCATGAAGGTTAGGCCTACACATTCAAAAGACCTTCATTCAAAGAGTGTCTTTACCATGCATCCAAACCAGACTGTTATAAAAGTTTTAATTAAAAAAATTCATATTATTACTATTTTTTCTCTTTTTTTCCTGAGACGGAGTCTCACTCTGTGGCCCAGGCTGGTGTGCAGTGGCACAATCTCTACTCACTGCAACCACTACCTCCCAGGTTCAAGCAATTCTCCTGCCTCAGCTTCCCGAGTAGCTGGGATTAAAGGTGCCCGCCACCATGCCCAGCTAATTTTTGTGTTTTTAGTAGAGACGGGGTTTCATCATGTTAGCCAGGCTGGTCTCGAACTCCTGACCTCAAGTGATCCGCCCACCTCAGCCTCCCAAAGTGATTATAGGAAATTATATTATATTATAGGAGGGATTATAGGAAAACATATTATTTGTAAAGAGTAGCTATTTCCAGTTCATGGAAAAGTACAGCCTTAATGCAACAAGTAAGCATAAAGTACTAACTACAATTGCCTTCTCTGTAAGTAATTATAATGAAAAAGGAAAACTTTACTAAAAATAATGTTTTTAAAAATTAGTTCAGCCGGGCATGATGGCAAGGGCCTGGAGTCCCAGATACTCAGGAGGCTGAAGTAGGAGAATCGCTTGAACCCAGGACGTAGAGGTTGCACTGAGCCGAGATTCCGCTACTGCACTCCAGCCTGGGGGACAGAGTGAGACGGTCTCAAAAACAACAACAACAACAACTAGTTCTAGCCATACAAATTAAATGACTACTTCTCATTTTCTTTTACAGTTGATGATATCCTATTTTGCACTGGATAATTTCCAGCACAATGACCAATATACAATCATTGAGGTGACAATACTCAACAAACTTTCCTTCCACATAGAATCTGTGTTTAATTTGTAAATAATTAGTTCTAGATACTATAATACTTAGGGCAAAAGGTTAAAGAAATGTCACAATGCTTTAACCAGATGAAGTCATTGAAGTCACTGGCTACTTGACTTACTCTGCTAGACAGATCTAAAATTTTCTTTCAATGATTATGCTATGTTGATGGGAACAGTAGTGGTCCTTTCAAATTTCTATATACAGTATGATCCCAACTTTGAAAGATAATTAAAATCTAGAAAAAAACTAGAAAGAAATACCTCAAACTACTGACAGATTTTCTCTAGGTGATAAAATTATAGGTGATTTTTAAAATTAATTTCTTTTTATCTGTCTTTTCTACATTCTCTGCCATGAACATAACACTTACTCAAAAAATAAGCTAATTTTTAAAAGATAGTATTCTGGTATCATTTCTAGCAAAGAATAGAATGACATACCCTAAATTACCCACATGAGAATTTTTAAATGTATCCACCTAGCTTTATTCTTTTTTTTCCTTCCTTTTTTCAAGAAGGACTTCACTCTGTGGCCGAGGCTGGAGTGCAGGGGCACGATCTTGGCTCACTGCAACCTCCCAGGTTCAAGCAATTCTCCTGCCTCAGCCTGCTGAGTAGCTGGGACTACAGGCACACGCCATCAGGCCCGGCTAATTTTCGTATTTTTAGTAAGGATGGGGTTTCACCATGTTGGCCAGGCTAGTCTTGAACTCCTGACCAAGTGATCTGCCCACCTCAGCCTCCCAAAGTGCTGGGATTACAGGCATTAGCCATCATGCCCAACCCACCTAGCTTTATTCTGACTTACATGCCCAAATGTTAACAGTAACTGGGTTATGAAAATTAGGACTGAACTTTTTTACCCACTAACTGGTCAAGGAATCAAAAAACAGTCAGCTAAGAATTTTCCATTTAATTCCTCCCCAGCGTGGACCACCTCTAGTCACTGCCTCCAACCTACATCCAAGGCAAGATTGCTTTCAACAGATTAGTCTTCTTTCATTGTGAATAAATGTTTTAAAATTGTAAAACCCTTCATCCATGTAATACCTTATATAAATACATCCAATTCCATCCCAGACTGAACAGAAAGCTGATGATTAAAACACGTCTCAACTGAGTGTACCAGCGTACATATGTCCACAGCTCGGTAGCCACTAAAACCACGATGCAGAGCAGACAAAGAAGTACCTTAAAACAGAGAGAAGCAGAAATCAGCCACCAAAAACACTCAGGGCAGCTAAAAAGAACTGGACTCAAATGCACAAAATCATTTCTACAATTTTGCAGCTTATTCATCAATAAGGCATGAGTGACTTAGTACAGGTTCTGAACATAATTATGGTGGAGTTTGGAAAGTATTTTAAAAAGGAAACTTAATGACGTTGCCCTTGCCCTCATCCCATCTTACCATTAACACATTATATGGATCCACTCCAAAGGAATCTTCAAATCGCCACTTCCATGTTTCAAAATCATGAAACTTAAAATTAATTAAAATATCACTTAGTGCATCATCCAAGGCACCTGGTTTCCAGTCTTCTCCACTGAGAAACTTCTGTATTTCTAACAACGTTTCTCTTTTAAGGATAATCTCGGCATCATAATGCATATCGCCTTTGTTTTCATCAGGCTAAATTAAATTTACCAAAAAACAAACAACAGAAAGAGAATTTTATTACTACTTGGTGAACCATTTTAAGACAAAAGCCAACTTGGAACTAAATATTAGTTTGCAGTATTTCATATGTATAATAGCCTGGGCGAGGTGGCTCACACCTATAATCCTGGTGCTTTGACAGGCCAAGGTGGGAGGACAGCTTGAAGCCAGGACTTCAAGACCAGCCTGGGCAACAAAGCAAGACCCCATCTCTACAAAAAATTCTAACAATTAGCTGTGTGCAGTGGTGTGCACCTGGCTCCCGCCTACTAGGGAGGCTGAGGTAGAAGAATTGTCTGTGCCCCGGATTCAAGGCTACAGTAAGCTATGAGCACACCACTGCACTCCAGCCTGGGAGACATAGTAAGACCCTGTCTCTTAAAAACAATAATAATAATATCCACCTGTCTTCACAGGCTAACATGAAAACCAAAGATAATACACGTGAAAAACATTTAAAAATTCTAGAACTCTGTGCAAAAAAAAGATACTGTAAATTTCACTAAAATACAGTTGATTCTTGCTATTCACAGTAGTTATTGTCTATAAAGTCACCTCAAACACCGATTAGCAAGTACTGAACCATTACTCCTATAATAAATATACGGTTTGGTTCATGCAAACCTCTGTCATAACATTTTTATCAATTGATCAATACATAACCTTGTTTTATGTGTGTTTCTGTACATTCCTGTTTAAGGACACCTTATTTAATACACATATAGTTCATTCATTAACATTGAATACATGAACAACTGTCGTATACCTTACACTTGACTCTAATACACACCTCTCTAATACACACCTTTTCTCTGTAAGTACATCATGGCCTTCTTGCACTTAGAAACACTAGACCTCAGTTCAGCACTACATCAGAGGGCTGTTTTAAACAACGAAATCATGCTATTTAATGATTGGTCTCAAAATAAATAAAAATAAAAATAATCACCACTCTCCCCTCAAAAAAGCATGAAAAAATATACCACTAAATAGATCCCCCCAAAAAAAAACACTTGTTTGCAGTATGAGAGCTGAAACAAGACAACAGTTTTGGTTGCCTTGTTCCATCTCAGCTGGGAATGCATGCAACAGGCAACCCAAATTTTTTGCCACTCTTCACAGTGTCCCAGAGTAACCACAAAACACCTCGATTATTGACTTTGGGGTTACACAGACTTAATGAGGTCGATTCATAAATACAGAACCTGTGAAGAATGAGGATCAACTGTGCATCTTTATTTTATGATTCACTGCATGACTTTTCATTTGCTGACAGTTTTCAGATAGCCTAAAATCTGTATTAGTGCAAACAAGAAAAATAAGGATTTCAAAGAGCAACAAAATAACGGGCTTCCATAAAATACATATTTATAACTACCTTTTTAAGTGTGAGTTCAGCTTAGCAAAATCACTGTAAACAAATTTTGCATTAATTAGCAAGTTGATACAAATAAAATTCCTTTTTCTTTTACAAACACTAAATATACGGCGGGGCATGGTGGCTCATGCCTGTAATCCCAGCATTTTGGGAGGCCAAGGCAGGCAGATCACTTGAGGTCAGGAGTTTGAGACCAGCCTGGCCAACATGGTGAAATACTGTGTCTAGTACAAATACAAAAATATTAGCCAGACGTGGTGGCATGTGCCTGTAATCCCAGCTACTCGGGAGGCTGAGGCAGGAAAATAGCTTGAACCCAGGAGGCAGAGGTTGCAGTAAGCCGAGAGCCTGGGTGACAGAGTGAGACTCCATCTCAAAAAATACATATATAAAAAAGTAAATATGAAAAGAAAAGAAAAAACAAATGTCACATATTATCACAAATCATCAGTAAGCATTTTTAAAAGCCATCATTAATATTAACAGGTTTTTTTTTTTTTTTTTTTTTTTTGAGACAGAGTCTTGCTCTGTTGCCCAGGCTGGAGTGCAGTGGCCGGATCTCAGCTCACTGCAAGCTCCGCCTCCCAGGTTCACACCATTCTCTGGCCTCAGCCTCCAGAGTAGCTGGGACTACAGGCGCCCGCCACCTCGCCCGGCTAGTTTTTTGTATTTCTTAATAGAGACGGGGTTTCACCGTGTTAGCCAGGATGGTCTCGATCTCCTGACCTCGTGATCCGCCCGTCTCGGCCTCCCAAAGTGCTGGGATTACAGGCTTGAGCCACCACGCCCGGCCAATATTAACATGTTTTAAAAATCAGAAACTAGGCCAGGCGCAGTGGCTCATGCCTGTAATCCCAGCACTTTGGAAGGCCAAGGCAGGCAGATCACGAGGTCAGGAGATGGAGACCATCGTGGCTAACATGGTGAAACCCCCTCTCTACTAAAAAAAATACAAAAAATTAGCCAGGCATGGTGGCGGGCGCCTGTAATCCTAGCTACTTGGGAGGCTGAGGCAGGAGAATGGCATGAACCCAGGAGGTGGAGCTTGCAGTGAGCCAAGATTGTGCCACTGCACTCCAGCCTGGGCAACAGAGCAAGACTCCATCTCAAAAAAAAAAAAAAAATCAGAAACTAAGTATTTTCAAGCATTTCCATCTTAGGTATTTTTGTTTCCATCTGTTTCCTTATCCAGGTTCTGTTCCACCCTGTACACAGCTGTAAGACTCAAATTATAGAGTGTACATTTGAGAACACATCTGCTTCTACAATTCCAGAATAAGGCAGCATTATTATTCATCTAACACTCCCTTTTCTTTTGGTCACTTCTTACTGTACCAGGAAGATGGAGTATATGGCAAGTTTTGCCAGCCTACACTGTGCTGATGCAAGGGCCTTTCATTTTCGGGGCTCTGCCTGTGACCACTTCTGGTAGGTGGGGCTAACGGCCAGATCAAGACCAAAGGCTGGTCTCTGACTCTCTAAATCAATTCTGGTGGCATACACAATAGGGAAAAAAAGTCTATGAGCTTTTAAATGAGCTTTCTAAATGTTATAAGTTATTAAATTACACGTTTTCTTGATGTTTTCACTTTGGTAAGTGAATTAAAACTAAATTAATGCATTAAGTCTGGGAAGTTTTCACTTCCCAAAGTGAAAACAGTGACTTCTTAAAAACAGAAATTTTGGCTGGGTGCAGTGGCTCACATCTGTAATCCCAGCACTTTGGGAGGTCAAGGCAAGCGGATCACCTGAGGTCAGGAGTTCAAGACCAGCCTGGCCAACATGGCAAAACCCCATCTCTACTAAAAATACAAAAATTAGCCAGGCATGGTGGCAGGTGCCTGTAATCCAGCTAGTCAGGAGGCTGAGTCAGGGAGAATTGTTTGAACCTGGGAGGCAGAGGTTGCAGTGAGCCAAGATTGCACCACAGCACTCCAGCCTGGACAACAGAGCGAGACTCTGTCTCAAAAAAAAAAAAGGAAATTTTAACAACAATTATCAACAATATGTCTATAAAGCAGCACTCACCACAGTAAGCAACAAGGAGAAAAACTACATAAAATACATTTTTCTTTTTCTCAGCATATACTGAGAGAAAACCAGGAGTAGGGTCAGGACAGAATTATCACCCCACCTCCTCACCTCTATTAACCGGTGGAGCAGAGCACAGAGCTGAGTAAGTAAATCCATACAAACTAAAGGAGAGAGAGCGGTCTGCACTGCTCATCTTCCACCAGACCACTGCAAAGCAATACAGTAGTGCCTTCAATCCTGTATGAATAGCTTCTGGTTAAAGAGTCAGTCAGGTGGGCTCTGTTAAAAAGCATCATGATGCTTTCACTTCTTTATATTATTTGAAATTAATGAATAAAAATATCCACTACTCTGATTAGTATCACACCATCAGATACTCACAAGTCCAAGCTTTCCAGCTTCAATTAAAATCTTATTTAAGTATCTCCTAAAAACAGGATTGCTTTGACTTTCATAGTCTTCCCTCTTTTTCTTTTCGCACTCATCAATCTGTAACCATAAAATCATTCAACATTAGTTAGAGTCAAAGTATAATGTAAGGGTTAAGTTTCTAGCCTAGTGCTGCCATTGGAATCAAGGTAAGGAGCTAGTTGTTTTGATCAAGCTTGCATTTATCAGCTATAATACATTACAGGGCAGAGCTGGCCTGCCTCCCCATGTTCTCTTTGCAAAGGGCAAGTAGGCAACAAAAAAGGAGCCCAGATCCAGTACTTAGCTCTAACCTGGCAGTTTTTCTGCTGGCTTTCAACAACTTTAAAGCTAAAGATCATGAGTCCAGTAGGCAGAGATCCACAAGCAGAGCATCTGGACCAATCTGCCTCTTTCTAATTCCAAAGCAACAATTTAACAAGAGAGAGGAGGAAGGAAGGGCAGGAGGGAAGAGCAGAATAAATACACAGAGACAAAGGGACAGAGAAACAGAGACAAGATGAAGCCAGAAGATGAAATGAAAGACACAACAGAATATTTCTTCACTGTGCATATGACTTTTGGCCTTTCATTAATGTTTCATCAGCAATTAATCATCCCATGCTGTATGGAACGCTCAGGAAGGCAGGAACGGCAGCTTCTCCAGGGTACCGTCCACATAGTAAACCTTCAGCGCACAATTCTACACCGGAGCAGACTTCCTACGAACTTAGCTCTGCCACCACCAACCCAGGAGGCAAGTCGCTGAGGGCAGTGGATATTTTTCAAACATTAAAATAACTTTGTGATCATCAACTTGTATTTTTTAACCGAGTGTGGACCACGAGTTCAGCACTGAAATGCACGTCAGTGGATAAACACAACAATAACTGAGCAGCACACCGGCTTAAAATAAGAAGCACACAGAGCAGAGGAGGACACAGAGGACGCAGCAGTTTCCTCTGCTCTCAGGCAAGGTTTGTAAAACCAGTTTATTTTCTAAATCTTAAAGAAACAACTTAGGAAAAAAAAAAAGAAAGGATTCGAGACTCCATTTTACCAATCATGTTTCTTACAACGTTTAAACCAGTCACAAACAATGGAATAAAAAAATTCTGTAAAAAGGTATTTCTGCATTTTTGCTGTGCAACGAAACTTTTGTATAGCTCACTATACAGTAATAATACACAAAGTGAAGCAATTTTTTTTCCTTTTCTTTTTTTTGTGGCTTCCTCAAATCATGGGAGCGAAGCAAATTTTATCCAAGCGCATTTTCTCAAGCACTCAGGTGAGACAATATTCGCATTGAATCAGAATCACAAGCAAGTGGGTAT
The DNA here is from genome assembly GCF_003255815.1 of Theropithecus gelada. Classification (NCBI taxonomy): domain Eukaryota; kingdom Metazoa; phylum Chordata; class Mammalia; order Primates; family Cercopithecidae; genus Theropithecus; species Theropithecus gelada. The sequence goes on from NC_037668.1 coordinate 1,136,152, forward strand.
AGACCTTATTGGGCTCTATCTGGATCTCAATGAACAAACTCTCCCAGTCTCTCAAGCTGGGACTCATTCACTCTTTAGCAATTCCCTATCCCTTAACACCCCTCCCCCGCTTCCCTAAGTCACCAACATTTGCCTACTCTACCTCATAAAAGTTTAATACCTGCCTCTTATCTTCAACCCATCACTGCCTCATTTCAGACCTTCAGCATTGCTGGAGTTCTGTAGCCTCCACTGATCTCACTGACACCCCCCCGCCCCCGTCTCCATTCCAGAGCTTACCTCCTTACCTCCACACTGCTACCAGTTCGCCCTGCCTACGCAGCCAACTGAAGGTGGCTCCCACACCAAATAACGACTCCATTCACATCCCTTGACTTATTTATTTTTGTGTAAACTCTTCTTTAGCTACATTTTTTTTTAAGAGGATTGGATAAGTGAAGGAATGAATACTATTACATGCTAAATTATAATAATCCTTCTTAAGAGTAACTCTTATGCTTATAAGCTGGTAATAGACACATTTCTTCATTTGCTACATTTGAGAGTTTACTATGCCTCAGCACTGTGATAGGTGATAGAGAATTAAGATGAATGAAACGTATTCCTTACACCAAGAAGTCTGCAGTCTGGTAAAGAAATACTTACAACACAGAGATGTCAATGTTATTACAGGAAAATACAAGGTACTATTAGAAAAACCAAAGCTACAATAACTAATGAGAAACCAAGGTTAGAGTATCCAAAGAAAAATTTGACCTATAAAAATCATACGGTACACGGAAACACTAGAAACACAAATATTATCAGCAGAGAGAGATTTAACATAATATAAAAATATAAAATTTATGAATGAAAAAAACTAACCTTATAAGTTAAAGAATCAAGTTTGTGATAACATTCTGATATTTCATCAGCATATGACAAGTCAGGACTGACATCCTTTTCCCCTGAAATACCATATTTTGCCTAAAACAGAGTATAGAAACATTTTATTTCTTTATAGTTTAGTTACAAAAATAGCCTTTGGTTAATGAAGACTAAGATTCTGACTTCATCATTTCATGACTCTGCATGTTATATTCTTAAATTATAGTGAACCACAAAAAAACAGTTTCAAATGTACACACTAAGAACTAAAATCATATTATTTTGCTACTTCAAGGGCTTTACATTCAAATTCAATACTAGGTAGATTTGAAATAATTTTAGATTAACAGTGTCAGGAAAATATTCTGCATAACTGCTAATCATGGATCCATGACCCTCATAGCTCTGTGAAAAACAACAGAGCTAGACTATTTCCATCATGGGACTGAGAAGGTCTTACACACACATGCACGTATTTTTTTTTTAATACCTGCGATTTTCTCATTGTTCCTGAAGCAGCGTCATAGTTAAGCATGTCTGTGGGGTCAATCCAGTCATCATCATGAGCATAACCAGCTACTAGCAACAGACATTCACAAAGGAGCCAAGAACACAGCATCCTGTATAAGGCAAAAACAATTTTCAATATATATAACGAAATAGAATTATTTTTTAAATAAATTGGGTTTTGGGTTTTATTATTATTATTATTTTAGAGACAGGGTCTTGCTCCATTGCCCAGGCTGGAGTGCAGTGATACAATCACAGCTAACTACATCCTCCAACTCCCGGGCTCAAGGGATCCTCCTGGCTAGCTGGGACTACAGGTGTGTGCCACCACGCCTGGCTAATTTTTTTTTTAATTTTTAGTAGAAACAGGGTCTGTGTTATCCAGGCTGGTCTCAAACCCCTGGCCTCAAGTGATCCTCCCACCCTGCTAGGATTATAGGCATGAGCCATTGTACCCAGACAGATTGTTTTGTAATGAAAATACTTTCTTCTAGAGCTAAGATAACACTTTCTGAATAGTAACTAAGGAAGAAGGTACATTAATAATAAATTGGTATTCATATATAAAAAACATGCATGTATGCATAATATGCTCATTAAGATAAGAAAACAGGCATTTTTCCACATGGCCCAGCAATTCCATTCCTAGGTATATACTCAAGAGAAATGAAAATGTATGTCCACACAAAAACTTGTACATGAATGTTTCTAGCCACATTTTTCATAACAGCCAAAACGTTTGGGAAAAACCCAAATTTCCATCAACAGGGCCAGGTGTGGTGGCTCACGCCTGTAATCCCAGCACTTTGGGCGGGTGGATTGCTTGAGCTAAGGAGCTCAAGACCAGGCTAGGCAACAACAAAAAAAACCAGAAAATTAGCCAGGTGTGGTAGTGCAAGCCTGTGGTCCCAGCCTCTTGGCAGGCTGAGGTGGGTGGATCACTTGAGCCTGGGAGGCGGAGGTTGCAGTGAGCCAAGATGACACCACTGTACCCCAACCTGGGTGACAGAGTGGGACCCCGTCACAGAAACAACAACAACAACAAACAAATTTCCATCAACTGATAAATAAATGAAACGTGATACAGCCATGCAACAGATTATTCAGCCATAAAAAGGGATGAAGTACTGACACCATGCTACAACACAGATGAATCTTGAAAATGTTACGTTATATGAAAGAAACCAGATATGAAAGACCACACATTATATAAGTACATATATATGAAATATCCAGAATAGGCAAAGCTATTAAGACAGAAAGTAGATTAACAGGTGGTTAAGCCTGAAGGTTTGGGAGTATAATAGCTACAGGGTTTCCTTTTGAGGTGATGAAAAATGTTCTAAAATTGTGATAATGGTTGCAAATACATGCAAGTATACCCAAAACCATGGAATTGTATACTTTTTTTTTTTTTTTGAGACAGGGTCTCCCAGGCTGGAGTGAAAAGGCACAATCCCAGCTTACTGCAGCCTCGCCCTCCCAGACTCAAGTGATCTGCCCACCTCAGCCTCCTGAGTAGCTGGGACTACAAGCCTGCACCACCACACCTGGCTAATTTTTTTTTAATTAATTAACTTTTTTGTAGAGATAAGGTCTCAGTATATTGCCCAGGCTGGTCTCAAACCCCTGGGGTCAAGCTATCCTTCCACCTCAGCCTCCCAAAGTGCTGAGATTACAGGCATGAGCCACTGCGCCTGGTGGAACTGGACACTTTAAATGGTGGATTATATAGTATGATTTATAGCTCAATAAAGTCAATTTAAAAACAGGTATTTTAATGAACCTCCTTGTGTTTTTGGAGTTTTGTTTTGTTTTTTTGAGATGGAGTTTCGCTCTTCTTGCCCAGGTTGGAGTGCAATGGCGCAATCTTGGCTCATCGCAACTTCTGCCTCCCAGGTTCAAGCGATTCTCCTGCCTCAGCCTCCTGAGTAGCTGGAATTACAGGCATGCACCACCATGCCCAGCTAATTTTGAATTTTTAGTAGAGATGGGGTTTCTCCATGTTGGTCAGACGAGTCTCAAACTCCCGACCTCAGGTGATCCACATGCCTTGGCCTCCCAAAGTGCTAGGGTTACAGGCGTGAGCCACTACACCTGACTCCCTCTGTGTTTTTTTTCATTTTAACAAATGATAAATAAGAAAAGTGGGAAATTGCCAGGTACGGTGCCTCACGCCTGTAATTCCAGCACTGTGGGAGGCCAGGGTGGGCGGATCACTTGAGGCCAGGAGTTCGAGAGCAGCCTGGCCAACATGGTGAAACCCCGTCTCTATTAAAAATACAAAAACTTAGCCGGGCATGGTGGTGTGTACCTGTAATCCCAGCTACTTGGGAGGCTGAGGTGGGAGAATCGCTTAAACCCAGGAGGCAGAGGTTGCAGTGAGCTGAGATCACACCACTGTACTCCAGCCTGGGTGACAGAGTGAGACTCCACCTTAAAAAAAAAAAAGAGAAGTGAGAAATTACAATTCAAATGAAGTGACTAAACTTCAAAACCATTCAGAGAAAATAACCTGCCTTACCTAAGCCCCTGCATAAACAGTCAAATAATTTAAACATTAGTAACTCTTCTATATAGCTATTTAATTAAAATTAAATAAAATTAAAAATTCAGTTCCTCATTCCCTCTAGCTACATTTCAAGCACTCAATAGCCACGTATAGGTAGTCGCTACCATATTGGACAGGGTGGATACAGAACATTTGACCACTTTTATCATCGAAGAAAGTTCTGTTGGATGGCCTATCTCATACCCACCACATGTAAGAATCAGGCAAGAGAACCCCAAGAAGACAAAGCCCTGGGCCCTGTCCATAAACAGCTTACAGTCTAGTTGTACAATAAAAATAACTCCAGGCTAAATTAAATACTCCTGTTCCCCATGTGCCTTGTATATTCTTCTGGCATTGGAAGCAATGAAGTTAGCCATTTATCGGTCTGTCTCTTCCATTAGCTCAATGGCTCTCAACCTTGGCTCCATATTAGAATCACCCAAGGAGCTTCTAAAACTCCCAATGTTTTGGCCATATCCCAAAACAATTAAATCAGAATCTCTGGGATTAGGACCCAGGCACTGGAATTTTTTTAAGCCCCTCCAAGTGATTCTTATGTGTAGCCAAGATAGAAAACCACTGTTAAAGAGTGAACTTCTCTAGGGAAAGGTAATATCTTACCTAACTCTGAAGTCACCTTCCCACTCACATCTCCACCTTGTCCCTCCATCTCCCCAGCCTCAACACCCAGCCCAGTGGTTGGTACGTGAAAGACATTCAGTAAACGTTTGTTAAGCAGCAAATGCAAATAAAGCCATAGCAAGGACTCAAGGATTTTAGAGGTTCAAAGGATAAAGAAAGCACATCTGGCCAGGCACAGTGGCTCACGCCTGTGATCCCAGCACTTTGGGAGGCCAAAGCGGATGGATCACCTGAGATGGGGAGTTCGAGACCAGCCTGACCAACAGTGGAGAAGCCCCATCTCTACTAAAAATACAAAATTAGCTGGGAGTGGTGGTGCATGCCTGTAATCCCAGCTATTTGGGAGGCTGAGGCAGGAGAATCGCTAGAACCCGGGAGGCGGAAGTTGCGGTGAGCCAAGATCGCGCCATTGCACTCCAGCCTGGGTAACAACAGCAAAACTCCATCTCAAAAAAAAAAAAAAAAAAGAATGCACATCAACTGGAGAAAGTGGAAAGACTGCACAGGAATGAGAATCTGAAGTAGGGGTAACATGTTAAGTGCTCAAGATGGGACAGGCAGAGACAGAGGGCAAAGTGTATGCTTCAGCAATTGCAATTGGGAGGATAGACACAGTGAGAGGTAGAGGTGGGTGGGTGGTGATGACACTGCTGAGGAAAAAAGCTTATGACGAACTTCACCTGCTGTAATTCTCACGAGGGATGGGAGCCAAAGCTGGGAGCAGTAGATCACGCCTATAATCCCAGGACTTTGGGAAGCTGAGGTGGGCAGATCACTTGAGGTCAGGAGTTTGAGACCAACTTGGCCAACATGGTGAAACCCCATCTCTGCTAAAAATACAAAAATTAGCCAGGCGTGGTGGCAGCCACCTATAATCTCAGCTACTCAGAGGCAGGTGAATCGCTTGAGCCTGGAAGGCAGAGGTTGAAGTGACCGGAGATCACGCCACTGCACTCCAGCCTGGGTGACAGAGCAAGACTCCACCTCACAAAAGAGAGGGATGTGAGCCACACTGCAGGAAGATAAAACTAGCACTAGGCCAGGTGCGGTGTCTCACGCCTGTAATCCCAGCACTTTGGGAGGCCAAGCAGGTGAATCACGAGGTCAGGAGTTCAAGACTAGCCTGGCCAACATGGTGAAACCCTGCCGCTACTAAAACTACCAAAAAAAACAAAATTAGCCAGGCATGGTGGCATGCACCTGTAAATCCCAGCTACTTGGGAGGCTGAGGCAGGAGAATCGCTTGAACCTGGTTGGGGGACAGAGGTTGCAGTAAGCCGAGATTGTGCCACTTCACTCCAGCCTGGGCGAAAGCATAAAACTCGGTCTCTAAAAAAAAAAACAACAACAACAAAAATAAAAAACTAGCACTAAGTGCGAGGAGGAGGAAAACCTGGATTCATTATCCAACAAAGTGGCTGAAGCAGAAGAAAGATGTGGTATTCGGCCTAAAAGAGTGGTGGCAACAAAACCAGGAAGGACACATGTGGCACACTCTGAAGATCAATTCTACAGACCTCGGCCTACCAGCAACAAAAACAGTGATGTTAATTTTAAATAGAAATTCAGAATGAGAATATGGCTGTGGAAGGAGTTCAGCATTAATTTGTTCAACATTTACCAAATACCTACTGTACATTGGGCACTGTGTGTGTGTGTGTCGGAGGTTTGCTCTTGTCACCCAGGCTGGAGTGCAATGGCGCGACCTCCTGGGGTGTGTGTGTGTGTCTGTGTGAGACAGAGTTTTGCTCTTGTCACCCAGGCTGGAGTGCAATGGCGCGATCTCCTGGGCTGGGCTGTGTGTGTGTGTGTGTGAGACAGAGTTGCGCTCGTCACCCAGGCTGGAGGGCAATGGTGTGATCTTAACTCACTGCAACTTCTGCCTCCTGGGTTCAAACGATTCTCCTGCCTCAGCCTCCCAAGTAGCTGGGATTACAGGCAGGCGCCACCATACCCGGCTAATTTTTTGTATTTTTAGTAGAGAAGGGATTTCTCCATGTTAGTCAGGGATTTCTCCATGTTGGTCTCGAACTCCCGACTTCAGGTGATCAGCCCGCCTCGGCCTCCCAAAGTGCTGTGGTTACAGGCGTGAGCCACCGCGCTGGGCACTGTCTTAAGTGACAGGGACCCCAGGAATCTACACAGACAAGGTCTTCTTCAGGAAGCTTACATTCTAGGGGGGAAGGACAGTAAGTTGGCAAAAAACAAAAACAAAAACATGTAACTCGAGATAGTGATAAATCCTAAGAAAATAAAGCAAGACAGTGTTACATATGGATTAGACGATGCTGCGTATTTCAGGGTAGGCCCCTAAAATCCAAGACAGCCACAAATGCTTTGTCACTCTCCCCACGGAGAGATGTCGAGTGTATTTCCCCCTCTCCTGAATCTGGGCTGGCCCTGTGACTACTGAACCAAAATCCTTTGGTGGAAGTGGGGCTGCGATGGTTCTGGGCCTAGCCTTCAAGGGGGTCGCCTGCTTCTACTTCGCTTTGGAACGTGTGATGGTTAACTTTAAGTGTCAACTTGACTGGACTAAGGAATACCTAGAGAACTGCAAAGCATTCCTTCCGATGTGTTTGAGGGGGTTTCCAGGGAAGACTGGTTTGTGAGTCAGTTGACTGAGTGTGGAAGATCCACCCTCTGTAGGGGCGAGCACCACTCAGTCATCTGGGAACCCTAATAAAACAAAAAAGAGAAAAAGCAATTTCTTTTCTCTCCTGGAGCAGGGACACTCTTCTTCTCCTGTCACTGGACATCAGAACTCCAGGCTCTCCAAGCCTTTAGACTCCAGAACTTACACCAGCAGCCCCTAGGTTCTCAGGCCTTCAGCCTCAGACTGAAAATTACACCATCAGCTTCCCTGGTTCTGAGGCTTTCACACCTGGACTGAGCCAGGCTACTGGCATTCCAGGGTCTCCAGCTTGTAGAGAGCCTATCATGGTACTTCCTGGCACCCATAATCATATGAACTAATTCCGCTAATAAATTCCCTCTCATCCATCCATCTACCCACCCTCAATGGTTCTGTCTCTCTGGAGAATCCTAAGACAGAACATATGTTCGTGGGAACACGCCCCTCTTGGAATCCAGCTGCCACCTTGTAAGAAGGCCAGTCACATGAAGAGGCTGGGTGCAGGGGCACACTGAGCTCCCAGCCTGCAGCTAATATCAATGGCAGTCATGTGGCTGAGCCATCTTGGTGGTTCCAGTCCAGCCTCTGGTGACTGACTTGATGATGCAGCCAACGTCATGTAGAATAAAAGAACTATCCAGCTGAGCCCAATCACACCCCATAAAACCACAAAATCACCAGCGGTAATAAAAGTGTTGTTTAAAGCCATTACACTTGACCAGGCACGGTGGCTCACACCTGTAATCCCAGCACTTTGGGAGGCTGAGGCGGGCGGATCACAAGGTCAGGAGATCGAGACCATCCTAGCTAACACAGTGAAACCCCGTCTCTACTAAAAATACAAAAATTCAGCTGGGCATAGTGGCACGCACCTGTAGTCCCAGCTACTTGGGAGGCTGAGGCAGGAGAATTGCTTGAACCTGGGAGGTGGAAGTTGCAGTGAGCCAAGATCGCACCACTGCACTCCAGCCTGGGTGACAGAGCAAGACTCTGTCTCAAAAAGAAAAAAAAAAAAAAGCCACTACACTTTAGAGTGGTTTGTTACACGCAAGTAGGTAACTACAAGAACATTTAAGGAGAAAAATAAGATAATCTTAGGAAGATTTGAAGAACATCCAGAGAGAAGACGCAGCAAGTATAGAGGCCCTGAGTGGGGAAGAAGCTGAAGCAGTCAAGGAACAGAAAGGAGGCCATAACAGCTGGGTCTTGGGGATGAGCTGGGAGGCAGGGAGATGGGGAGGGAAGGAGTGGTAGACCACAGTAAAGAGTGTGGTTTTTACTCTACGTGTAACAGGAGGCCACCTGAGGCTTTTAAATAGAGGCATGATAGAATCTGGTTTACATTCTAAAAGAAATTACTGTGGCTATTATGTAGAGATTAGAATGGAAAATTATCAGGAGGTTAGGAGGATCTGTAGTCATCCAGTTGAGAGATGAAGGTGACATGAGCTAAGATAGCAGCAAAGGTGATGACAAATGGTCAGATTTTTAAAATCTGTAGGTAGACCCTACTACATTTGGCAAAGTGACCAGCTAATAGGTCACTAGGCATATTTCTTCTTCCTTCTGGACAAATGATGACTGTATGTCTCAGCCTCTTTGTGAAGTATGGCTGCGTAATAGTAAAGTTCTAGCCAATGCAACGGGTAGAAGGGATACGTACCACATCCAGGTCTGGCCCATGAAAACCTCCCAGCTGCCTTCTTCCAACCTGGGAATGTCCAGGACACTGAGCCCTGGAGGAGGGCAGCCAAACTATGCAGGTGCCTGGGCCCACCTGGAAGGCCACCCACTAAGTGGGAATATAGCTTTTCACTTTCATGTGAGCAAAAATCAATTTCCTTTATGGCATATCCTGAGACATATGGGTTTATTTCTTATAACATCTCTTGCTACTCTAATACAGAAATACACTATAGAAATTGCTGAAAATTTGGATGTAGGTAAGGACAAGTGAAGATTTGGTACAATTTCTAGGTTTGTGGCCAGGCCAACTGGGAGAAGAGAAAAGACTGAGGAAGACAGCAAGTTCTGAAAGATCAAGAGTTTTGTTTGGATATAGTAAAACTGAGGTGTCCACTGATGTCCAAGTAGAGACTGTAAATATGCAGGATGAAGCTAAGGAGAGCCGTGGGACTGCATTTGAGAGCCCTCAGGATGTAGACGGGGTTTAAAAGAGATGGACTGCGTAAGATCACCAGAAGATCTATTATGAGGACAAAAGACTGAGTCCAGGGCAAGCCAACATTCGGGGATCAGAAAGAAGAGGAGGAACCAGTAAGATATACTTCTAATGAGTGCTATGAGGCAGGAAGAAAACCAAGAGAGGCTGGAATTCCAGAAGCTAACTGAAGAAAGGAAGAGAGAACAGACAAATAAGTTGAATGCTGCTAAGAGGTCAGGCGATCAGAGGGCAGCAAACTGACCCCTGGATTTGGCACAGCAGCTTTAACAGAGAAAGCCTAGCGGGAACGGTTAAAGGAATCATTCAGGTGGAGGTTTCGGATCAAAGTGACACAGTAACTCTACAGTGGTACCCCCATCTACGGTTTTGCTTTCTGAGGTTTCAGTTACCCACAGTCAACTGCAGTCTGAAAATATTAAATGGAAAATTCCAGAAGTAAACAGTTCCTAAGTTTTCAATTATGCGCAGCTCCAGATAGTGTGAGGAACTCTCTTCCTGTCCTATTCCATCCCACCTGGGACGATGTCCACACTGTAGGTGTCACACTCCAGTCATTTAGTATCCATCTGGGTTATCAGATCGACTGCTGTGGTATCTCAGTGTGTGTGTTCAAGGAATCTTTACTTAATAATGGTCCTAAAGCATAGGAGTGACAATGCTGGCAATTCAGATATGTCAAAGAAAAGCCATAAAGTGCTTCCTTTAAGTGAAAAAGTTAAAGTTCTCAACTTAATAAAGAAAAAAAAGGGCTGGGCGCAGTGGCTCATGCCTGTAATCCCAGCACTTTGGGAGGCTGAGGCCAGCAGATCACTTGAGCCCAGGAGTACGAGACCAGTGTGGCAAACACAGCCTGTCTCTACTAAAAATACAAAAATTAGCCAGGCATGGTGGTAGGCACCTGTAGTCCCGGCTACTTGGGAGGCTGAGGCAGGAGAATTGCTTAAACCCAGGAGGCAGAGGTTGCAGTGAGCCAAGATTATGCCACTGCACTCCAGCCAGGGCAACAAAGTGAGACTCCATCTCAAAAAATAAATAAATAGGCCAAGCGCAATGGCTCATGCCTATAATCCCAGCACTTTGGGAGTCCGAGGTGGGCAGATCACCTAAGATTGGGAGCTTAAGATCAGCCTGACCAACATAGAGAAACCCTGTCTCTACAAAAAAATACAAAATTAGCCGAGTGTGGTGGCACATGCCTGTAATCCCAGTTACTCGGGAGGCTGAGGCAGGAAAATTACTTGAATCCAGGAGGCAGAGGTTGTGGTGGGCTGAGATCGCGCCATTGCACTCCAGTCTGGGCAACAAGAGTGAAACACCGTCTTAAAATAAATAAATAAATAAATAAAAATATGCAAATTAGCCGGGTATGGTGGCACACACCTGTAATGCCAGCTACTTGACAGGCTGAGACAGGAAAATCACTTGAACCTGGGAGACAGAGATTGCAGTGAGCTGAGAACGCACCACTGTACTCCAGCCTGGGTGACAAGGTGAGACTCCGTCTCAAAAGAAAAAAAAAAAAAAATTAAAGAAAAAAGAAAGAAAAAAAAAAACTCATATGATGAGGTTGCTAAGATCTATGTTAAGAACAAAACTTGTATCCATGAAATTGTACAGGAGGAGAAAGAAATTCATGCTAGTTTTGCTGTCGTACCTCAAAGTGAAAAAATTCCAGCCACAGTACATAACTGTTATTATTGTGTATTGTTATAATTTTTCTATCTTGTTAGTTATTGCTGTTAATCTCTTACTGTGCCTAACTAATAAATTAAACTTTAGCAGAGGTATAGATGTATAGGAAATAACACAGAATATATATAAGGTTCAGTACTATCTGAAGTTTCAGGCATCTACTGGGGTCTTAGAATGTATCCCCCAAGAGTAAAGGGGGGACTCTGTACTCCAACACACTTCCCCAACTCCTACTTCTGGCCAACATGAAGTAACAGGGACCAGATTTACCCTCCTGCCTGAACAACCAAAGCTCTTCACAAAATATATAGAACAATAGTTTCTGGCCAGTTGTGGCGACTCATGCCTGTAATCCCAGCATTTTGGGAAGTCAAGGCAGGAGGATCACTTGAGCTCAGGAGTTTGACACCAGCCTGGGCAACTCAGGGAGATTCCATCTCTACAAAACTTAAAATTTAGCTGGGTGTGGTGGCGCACATCTATATTCCCAGCTACTTGGAGAGGCTGAGGTGAGAGGATCACTTGAGCTAGGGAGGTTGAAGCTGCAATGAGCCGTGATCATGCCACTGTTCTCCAAGACAGGTGACAGAGCAAGACCTTGACTCAATTAAAAAGAAAAAAAAAACCCACTAAATTCGCTGTTATGCTCTGGAGATACTTAGAAATACTGAATAACTGTATACTGTACTGGAAAAAATTAAGAGTTCAGCTAAGGAAGAAAGCCATGGAAGAAGCAAATACCGGAGAGGAGATTGAAGGCTAATAAGGGCAATAGAGGGCAAGCCAAAAAAATGCAATGGGCAAAAACCAAAGAGGGGCTTAATTTCAAGAAAGAGGTATCAAGCATATTCAATACTTCAGAGAAGTGGAGAGGAATAAAGTCTGGAAAAAAGCCATTAGATTGGTTAATTAGTTGGCCATTTATGACCTTTCAGAGAATGACAGTGAGAAGCCTAATTCTCTAAGTGGTTAAGAAGTAGGTGACAAAGGGAGTGTGTAAACTGGAGACAGGCTCCAAGATGGGAGTGCATGAAATCAAGGTTACAGGAAGGGTTCTTCATAGGCAATGAGGTTATGCACTCCATAAATAGAAATGAATGAAGAGGGATGAAGACAAAATTTCAAAAGCAAAAAGAGAAGTTGACAGATTTCATATTATAATATGATATCAAGTGGACAGAGAAATTACTAAGAGTAATTTGCATTTCTAACACTGTATGTGGGGAGGTTAAGATGGGGGAAATGGAGAGTTGAAGCGGAAAAAAAGTACTTACTACAGGAGGCATTATACAAAGGGAAGTGAATGAAAAGCCTGTCAAGCAGTTGAGAGCTTTTTTTTCTTTTTTATAGAGACAGGGCCTCACTATGTTGCCCAGGCTGGTCCCGAACCCCTGAACTCAAAAGATCCCCCCACCCCCCGCCTTGTCTTCCCAAAGTGCTGGGATTACAGGTGAGCCACCGTGCCAGCCAGGCAGCTGAGTTTTGACAGTGACATCCACAAAGTCATACTATTGGCAACTATGTTACTTTCTCCAATAATAACCAGCAGTTCCATAGATTTCTCCAGGGATAGAGATTAGCAATGTAGAAATGATGGAAGACCGGAGGGTAAGACAGAATAGAAGAATCAGCTAGAAATTCAAGCCCTCCTGCCAGATCCCCATGGTCACTGATCGAAGGCTAGAATTCCTTGAGAAATCCTAAAACGAATCTCACACTTCCTCCAAACAAAGCTGCATCTAAACCTGCTGGAGAGCTTGTTAAAAAAAAAAAAAAAAAAGGATTCTGATTCAGTAAATCTGAGGTAGGTCTGAGATTCTCCACTTCTAACAAGCTCCTGGTGATGCCGCAGACCACACTCTTGAGTAGCAAAGTGTTAATCAAAAGTAACCATCCTAGCTGGCTTCGTTTAATGGTAGCACCTATGTCATTCTAGTACTTGTCAGGGGATACTTCTCTCTCTCTCCCGCAGTCCCTACTAGTTTTACCATTTCTCTCCTGTCTCAGGCTTCGGTACTAATAATTTGTAAATTATAATATATATAATAGTAGCTAAAGGCCGGGCACGGTGGGTCACGCCTGTAATCCCAGCACCTTGGGAGGCCAAGGCGGGAGGATCACCTGAAGTTGGGAGTTCCAGCCCAGCCTGACCAACATGGAGAAACCCCGTCTCTACTAAAAACAAAAGTAGCAGAGCGTGGTGGCGCATGCCTGTAATCCCAGCTACTCGGGAGGCTGGGGCAGGAGAATCGCTTGAACCCGGGGAGTGCAGGTTAAGGTGAGCCGAGATGGCGCCACTGCACTCCAGCCTGGGCAACAAGAGCAAAACTCCCTCTTAAAAGGAGCTAATATTTTGTTACTATGTGCCAAACACTGTTACATTAATTTAATCCTCACAAAACTACTGGAAGTAGTAATCTTATCCTCACTTATCTTCATTTTACAGATCACACAAAGTAACTTGCCCAAGACCACTACGCTAGTAAGTGGTAGAACCCAGACTGGCTCCACCTAAACTGCCTCTCCAGGGCAAAAGTACTAACAGGCTCTCAGGGGCTTCTCTGAGAGGATAGGGTCTTAGAGTGGAGAAGACCTGTTAGAACGAATAGTTATATATTTTACTATATAAAATATATATAGTAAATTATAGTAGCTTCTAGACTGGAGAACTACCAGGAAACACAGATCTCCGTGCAGACGGCCAGCCATTGAGTACATATGGACACAAAAGAAAGTCTTTGGTTTCAACGAATGCACATGAGTAATGGGAAAGGCAAGACTAACTTGGATTAGTAGAGTCAAATCCTGCATTAGGCTAGAAGTACCAGGGCATACGTCGGGAGGTTGCAACTTAGTTCGTGTGATTCTGTAGTTTCTTGGAACCACGGCTCTCAAACTTGTCAATCTGCATTTTTAACAATTTCCCAGATGACGATAAAGCTAGTCTGGGAAGAACATTTCATAATCACTATCATAAAGAAAACCTGAATTGTTTTTCACCACCTAGTTATAAACCTACAGCTTATGGTATCTCTAACTTTTTACACTCAAATCAGATTTGAAGTCAAGCGCGATGGCTCATGCCTGTAATCCCAGCACTTTGGGAGGCCAAGATGGGAAGAACCCTTGAGCCCAGGAGTTAAGAGACAAGCCTGGGCAACACAAGGAGACCCCTTCTCTACAAATAAAATTTACAAATTAGCCGGGTGTGGTGGCGCTCACCTGTGGTCCCAGCTACTCAGGCGGCTGAGGCAGGAGAATCGCTGGAACCCGGGAGGCGGAGGTTGCAATGAGCTGAGAGAGCGCCACTGCACTCCAGCCTGGGTGACACAGCAAGACTCCGTCTCAAAAAAAAAAAAAAAAAAAAAAATCGATTTGGAGGTTGTTTTGTGTCCTTTTTTGTTGTTGTTAACTGTGTTAATTCACAAATTTGAAGTTTTACAAAATTAACTACAACTAAATCCGAGCTATTCTGCTGACAGCATTTATTCAAATTATGCTTAAAGTTTTCAGAGATAACCAAAGCCAACATAATTCAATCTGCGCCCGGGTCTCGCTTTGCACTCGCTGTGCCTTCTCCGTAGGCCGCTCTCTGGGCCCAGCACCTCCCCGGAATGCGCACAACCACGGCGGACACGCAGCCGCCGGCGCGGGAGCCGAGGGAGGAGCCCGAGGCACCCACAGGCCGGAGCCGACGCTGCGCAGCGAGCACGGTTCCCGCCCCGGGTCGCGCCTGCGACCTCCCCAGCGTCCGCGCCGCGAGGCCGCGGTACCCGCCGGGGCGTAACGCCCCGCCCCACACGCCGCACAACACACCCAACTGCACGGACTCACGTCCGGGATCCCCTGCCTGCCTCCGGAGGAAGACACCTGCCCAGGCCGGCCGCAGAAGACGTCGCACAGCTTGCCGCGGCCCAGCGTTTCAGCGTGCTTCCTGCGCCCCCTCATCGACTTGCTCGGCTGGCGGCTGCGTGTCCCTCCCCGTTGCGAGCCGCTGATTGGCCTTGTTGATTGGGCGGGGCCAGTAGTGGGACCGGCCTCAGCGCGCGGGTGACTTTGGCCACGGATTTTCTTTTCCTTTTCATCTGCGGAACTCTTTCTGCGAAGGAAATCTCGCCTGGAACTCAAATATATACAACGGATAGAAAACATATTTTGTTACTATTAATGTATGTGATAAGTTTGAATGTGTAACATTCGCCATGAAACGCAAGCATGATTTTTTTTTTTTTGAGGCAGAGTCTCACTGTGTTGCCCAGGCTGGAGTGCAGTGGCGCGATGTCGGCTCACTGCAACCTCCGCCTCCCGAGTTCAAGCAATTCTCCTGTCTCAGCCTCCGGAGCAGCTGGGACTACAAGCGCGCACCCCCACACCCAGCTAATTTGTCTTTTTAGCAGAGACGGGGTTTCACCGTGTTGGCCAGGCTGTTCTCGATCTCCTGACCTCAGGTGATCCGCACGCCTCGGCCTCCCAAAGTGCTGGGATTACAGGCATAAGCCACCGCTCCTGGCCACAAGCATTTTTTAAAGGGAGAATCACGGATGACAACTGTAGTTCTACTCAGGGCAGGACAAGGGAAAGGTCTGCACACTGTAGGGCAGTTGGAAATAGTGAAGTTTTGTTTTTGTCTTTAACTGCTGGCCTTGCAATCTCGAGAAACTGTAAAGATGGTAAAACTGTAACCATTTTTAAAGGTACAATTCAGTGGCATTAGATACATTCACATTGTTGTGCAACCATTACCACCATCCGTCTCCAGCACTCATCTTGCAAAACTGAAACTCTGTACCCAGTAAATGGTAACTCCTCATTCTTCCCCTCCCTTCTTCCCAGCAACTGCCATTCTTTCTGTCTCTATGAATTTGACTACTCTAGGTATTTCATATAAAGATTCATACAGCATTTGTCTTTTTGTAACTGATTTCACTTAGCATAATGTCCTCAAGGTTCATCCATGTGTCAGAATTTCTTTCAAGGCTGAATAATATTCCACTTTATATATATGGCAGTTCATTCAGTCATCTGTTAATGGATAACAGGTTGTTTCCACTTTTGTCTACTGTGAAATAATACTATAAACGTGGATATACAAATATCTGTTTTTTAACCCTTTTGGGTATATACACAGATGTTCAAATATCTGTTGCTTTCAACTCCTGAGCAATATATACAAAAGTGGAATTGCTGGATTATGTAGTAATTCTATTTTTAATTTTTTTGAGGAACTGCCATACTCTTGTTTGTTTGTTTTGTTTTTGTTTTTGTTTTTGAGATGGAGTTTCACTCTTGTTGCCCAGGCTGGAGTGCAGTGGTGCGATCTCAGCTCACCACAACCTCTGCCTCCTGAGTTCGAGCGATTCTCCTGCTTCAGTCTCCTGAGTGGCTGGGACTACAGGCGTGCACCACCATGCCCGGCTAATTTTTGTGTTTTTAGTAGAGATGGGGTTTCCCTATGTTGACCAGGCTGGTCTCGAACTCCTGACCTCGTGATCCGCCCGCCTCGACCTCCCAAAGTGCTGGGATTACAGGCATGAGCCACTGTGCCGAGCGGAACTGCCATTCTCTTTTCCATAGTGGCTGCATCATTTTACATTCCTACCAAGAGTGCACAAAGGTTCCAATTTCCCTACATCTCTGCTGACATCTTTTTATTTTTGTATAGTAGCCATCTTAATAGGTGTGAGGTATCTCATTGTGGTCTTGATTTGCCTTTTGCTAATGGCCAGTGATGTTGAGCATCTTTTCATGTGCTTATCAGCCATGCCATTTGTGTATCTTCGTTGGAGAAATGTCTATTCAAGTCCTTTACCCGTTTGTTTTGTTAAGAGACAGGGTCTCACTTTGTCACCGAGGCTGAAGTGCAGTGTCATGATCATGGCCCACTGCAGCCTTGAACTCCTGGCTTTGCTCATTTTTTTAGTGGGTTTTTGTTGTGTTTTAGTTCCCTGTACATTCTGGATATTAACCACCTTATCAGATAGGATTTGCAAATATCTTCTCCCACTTTTTCTTTTCATTTTTTTTAGAGACAGGGTCTCTCTGTATTGCCCAGGCCGGTGTCAAACTCCTGGGCTCAAGTGATCCTCTTGCCACAGCCTTCCAAAGGGTTGGGATTACAGGCATGAGCCACCACACCCAGCCCCGTCTTCTCCCTGTTAGTGGGTTGCCTTTTCACTCTGTTGTGTCCTTTGGCTTCTTACTGTAAAACAAAAATAAAATTCTAAGCCCCCCAACCGACTAAATAGACCCATCCTGTCAGCCAAGGGCATTCTAAAGTAAACCTGAGGCCGGGTGTAGTGGCTCATGCCTGTAATCTCAGCCCTTTGGGAGGCCAAGGCGGGTGAATCACTTAAGATCAGGAGTTCAAGACCCAGCCTGGCCAACATGGTGAAACCCTGTCTCTAGTAAAATCACAAAAATTAGCCAGGCATAGTGGTGGGCCTCTGTAATGCCAACTACTTGGGAGGCTGAGGTAGGAGAATCACTTGAACCTGGGAGGTGGGTGTTGCAGTGAGCCAAGATCATGCCATTGCATTCCAGCCTGGGTGACAGAGCGAGACTCCGTCTCAGGAGAAACAAACAAACAAACAAACAAACAGAGACCTTAACACTGATACACTTTGTAGCAATAAGATACCAATGTGACAGCAAGTCCATCCCCCTACCCCCACCTCTGTGTTGTCCCATCTTTCTGGACTGAACCAATGTACATTTAACATGTATTGATTGATGTCTTATGCTCCCTAAAATGTGCATAAAACCATGCTGTGGCCCAAACACCTTGGGCACATCTTCTCAGGATCTCCTGAGGCTGTGTCATGGGCCATGGTCACTCACATTTGGCTCAGAATAAATCTCTTCAAATATTTTACAGAGTTTGACTCTGTCGACATTACAATTTTGAAAAAATAAACATTTTAAAAATAAAATTTGGGGGCAGGTGTGGTGTCTCATGCCTGTAATGTTAGCTTTTTGGGTGGCCAAGGTGGGAGGATTGTTAAGAGGCCAGGAGTTTGAGACCAGCCTAGGTAACATAGTGAGACCCCCATCTCTATAAAAAATTAGCCCCACATTGTGGCATGTGCCTGTAGTCCTAGCTACTTGGGAGGCTGAGTGAGGCAGGAGGATCATTTGAGCCCAGGAGTTCTAGGCTCTAGTGAGCAAGACTTTGTCAATACAACCTGATGTAATAAATTTAAAAATTAAACATTTTAAAAATAGAAATAATCTCTCAACTTGATGAGGCAAACACACAAATAAAATTGGAGCAGACCTCTCAAAGTCCTCCCTGGGAATAATTAAGAACCTCTGCACTACCCATCCACCCCAACTCCCCTTCCTTGCACTCCCAAATGAGATGGACCCTGAGAGTATAGATACTTCAGTCCTCTCATTTTCTCTTTTATGTGAACCTCAAAGAACCTAGTCACCCCCATGCAGAAGACATGTGGAGACAAACAAAAAATGACATATGTGACCAACTATTTATTGAAGCAAATATAACAATTTCTGGTGCTTATTATTTTGAGAGGGAGTCTTGCTGTGTCGCCCAGGCTGGAGTGCAGTGGCACAATCTTGACTCACTGCAACCTCCACCTCCCGCATTCAAGCAAGCGATTCTCCTGCCTCAGCCTCTTGAGTAGCTGAGATTACAGGCACACGCCCCCACACCCGGCTAATTTATTTTATTTTTATTTTTTTTTTTAGAGACGGGGTTGCACCATTGTCGACAAAAAGAGTCAAACTCTAAAATATTTGAAGAGATTTATTCTGAGCCAAATATGAGTGACCATGGCCCGTGATACAGCCCTCAGGGGGTCCTGAGAACACCTGCCCAAGGTACAGATTAGTTTTATGTATTTTAGGAAGGCATGAGACATTAATCAAATACATTTAACAAATACATTGGTTTGACTTAGAAAGCTGGGAGAACTCAAAGCCGGGGGCTTCCAGGCTATAGGTAAATTTAAACATTTTCTGGTTGACAATTGGTTGAGTTTATCTGAAGACCTGGGATCAAAGGAAATGTTCAGGTTAAGATAAAGGATTGTGGAGACGGAGTTTTATTGTGCAGAGGAAGCACTCAGATAAAAGACTTCAGAGAAAGCAGGTTGTGAAATGTTTCTTACGGGAATTAAAAAGGTGCCTGGTTCTAAGTTGAATACCTCCTGGATCTGGAAAGAAAGGAAGGAAAACAAAGGGGAAAAGGGATTCTTTATAGGATGTGCATTTTTCCCACCAAAGACTTTACAGGGCAATTTCCAGGTATGGCAAGAAAATGTATTTTGGGGTAAAACATTTTGATTTTCCTGTTATGCCAGAGTCAGAGTGGAAAGCAAGTCACGATATACAGGATTAAATAAAACCCATCTGATGAGAATTCATGGTTTGTAAGGCACGACTCCCCAGACCCCCCTAGATAGGGAATTTAGGCAAGATTTAAAAAAAAAAAAAAATCGGAGCTTAGTCCTCACCATGTTGGCCAGGCTGGTCTCGAACTCCTGACCTCAAGTGATCCACCCGCCTCAGCCTCCCAAAGTCTTGTGATTACAGGCATGAGCCACCACACCCAGCCGTGGTGCTTATTATCTAATGTACTGCAGTAAAAGAAATGAATTCCATACCTAATGTCCAGGAGAATCTTTTCTCCCTGAGAGTGATGAAGGTGGAATACACAATTTTATGAATATTTTTAACCAGGAACTTGAACTGGTCTCCGAGAAATAGCTTATTTTCCTAGTTTTAAACTTAACACAACTTATCTAATATCTAAAATGTGTGAAATTCAACATGAAAGTAAACTAAAGAAGAGACTGGGCCGGGGATGGTGGCTCATGCCTATAATCCCAGCACTTTTGAGAGGCTGAGGTGGGTGGATCACCTGAGGTCAGGAGTTCGAGACCAGCCTGGCTAACATGGTGAAACTCTGTCTCTACTAAAAATACAAAAATTAGCCAGGCGTAGTGGCCGGCACCTGTAATTCCAGCTACTAGGGAGTCTGAGGCAGGACAATCGCTTGAACCTGGGAGGTGGAGGTTGCAGTGAGCCAATGTCATGCCATTGCACTCCAGCCTGGGGACAAGAGCGAGAGACTTCATGTCAAAAATTAAAAAAGAAGAGATTGTGGCCTACTTTTAGCAGAATTCCCTTCTTCATGCCTGAAAGGTAGAAAATTTGTGTACCTATTGAATACCCACAAGCTAGCTGTATTTTATTTCTTCCTAAGTTGAAATTGCAAAATTGTAACTGAATGAAAGAGATCTGATCTCCCCAACTCCATCTTGCTTCCAAGCTGTCATTGTTCATTCCTGGTCGTAGGCCAAACTAACTTTGGTGGCTCAGGCCTGTAATCCCAGCACTTTGGGAGGCCAAGGTGAGCAGATCCCTTGAGGTCAGGAGTTCAAGACCAGCCTGGCCAACATGGCGAAACCCCGTCTCTACTGAAAATACAAAAATTAGCTGGGTGTGGTGGTGCGCACCTGTAATTCCAGCTACTTGGGAGGCTGAGGAGGAGAATCACTGGAGATAGAGGTTGCAGTGAGCCAAGATCACACCACTGCCATTGCACTCCAGTCTGGGTGACAGAGCAAGACTCTGTCTCAAAAAAAAAAAAAAAAAAAAAGTGATAGCTCTTTCCCAAAACAAACCCCCTTCTTGCCTGGGGACTAGACTGCCTCCTTTGTAGGAATAACAAATTAGCCACAAGATTAGACATTACAGTTTAGGAGTCATACAGCTGGAGGCTACAAGATTCTGACCCTCCCCACATTGCTCCTGGGGATAACATCATTACTGTAAAACCTAAGATCAGAGATTGAGATACTTCCCAGACCCTGCACTTGATGGATCAGCTGGCACCAGTTATATCGATAAACTGGCTCATCTCATCTTGTGGCCCCCACCCAGGAACTGACTCAAGAAGACAACTTTGACTCCCTATGATTTCATCTCCAACCCAACCTATCAGCACTCCCAATTCATTAGGAGTGAACCCCACCCACCAAATTATGCTTAAAAACTCTGATCCCAGAATGCTCAGGGAGAGTGATTTGAGTGATAATAAAACTCCAGTCTTCTGCACAGCTGTCTCTGCATGAATAACTCTTTCTCTATTGCAATTCCCATGTCTTGAATACATTGGCTCTATCTAGACAGAGGGCACAGTGAACCTGTTGGGTGATTACCTAATTTGACATATTCATACTCTTGAGTTTGAATTTATACATATTGTTAGGCTTTTATTAGTCAACTTTCACAATATATTAAGGATAGAAAGTTCTCTAAATCTTGGATAAAAGAGATAGAAGACACACAAAAGTTATACAGGCCAGGCACAATGCCTCATGCTCGTAATCCCAACACTTCAGGAGGTTGACTCAGGAGAATCACTTGAGGCCAAAAGTTCAAGACCAACCTGGACAAAGCAAGACCCCATTTCTAGAATAATTATTTTTTTGTTAAGTTATACAGTTGCCAAGGATTAAAAAGCAAATTAATAGAAGAACTTTAGAAAGAATCTAAGAAACTGATTACGGGCTTCATCCATTGGACCTCACTTTCTCACAGTAAACTGAAAAAATAACATTCTTTTGAAAGCCAAAGACTCTGAGGAACAGAAACAGTTTTAGGTGTCAAGAGGTCTTTATTGAAATAATAGCACAGTTACACTTCTAATACCCTTTCCACTTGTATACAACAGATGAAAAATGCTTGCTACATACAGTGCACAGACAGTTCAATAATGAGAACCAATACAACTGCATTTGAAATAAATAAAATAGCCTATTTAAATAATTTAAAGTAAAATTACTGTACAATATGAAAATAAAGATACATAAATGTTAGAATCTACAAAGCTGTAGAAATAAAATCATTATTCTGCATTACACAAAACAGTGCAAGAAAAAAATCCAAATAAGCTTTTGGAGTGCAAAGTTTAAATCTTCCATTTTAAATTATCATGCAGACATAGCATTTCAAGCCATGCTATGGTCTATGGCAAGGATTTTAATTTTTAAGGAGAAAACTGCTAGCCAGTAAATTTACTGCCCCATCAAGTGTTGCATCACATAACTGCTGCTGCTCTGCTTCTATGGTTCAGTTTGGAAGGGAGGTATCCTGTTGCATTCAAAAAACTGAAGTTAACAAGTTTCTGAAGCAAACACATTTACCTTTTAGCCTGAAACAAAATTATATGACAAAATAATCATATCCCTGGGTTTAAGAAAAAAGAAAGGGTCTATACCACATAGTGAAGAAGCAGTTTTTCATTCATCTTTAAACTCTATAATGATCCTTAAGTGAAAGCAACCATGTAACTTTTGAGTGACATATATTATGGAATTCTGACTTCTAGAAGACAAGTGATAATACAATATGGGATCATGAGAAGAGCAAAAGTAATTCTGAACACCTGGGAAGTTTAATCTGGGAGGAACTTGGTTGCATTACATTTAATAATATAGTTGAAGTATAATTCCATTGCAATGTGCATATAAAACTGTTATTTAGGCAAAGACCAAGGAATGCATTTAATACTAAACTGTAAACACACTGTCCACCTTGACTTGGAGTGCACACCAACAACGGAAGAGCTCTTCTGCAGACTTTGGCAACGAGACTACATATAGCAGGTCACAGCAGCACGAGCTCACATGGAAGACTGAAAGCACTGCGGAATAACACCACCCAACACCTCCTATCAGTGGGATACATGGTAATAAGGGGCCTCTTCGTGCTAAACCACTTTCCTGGACACTACGTTCTTCAGATTTGTAATTTTCACAACTCAGTAGTCTTAAGTCTCTGTGCTTTTGCTGCATAGACTTACACCATGGGGTGTGCTCTACCCGTTGTAAGTCCAGAGGGTGACAGTTCTATCTGCAGAGGATGACAGGAAGGAAAGATCCTGGGTGTGCCATCTGCACTGAATCACTTTGTCCTTGTGCTCCCCCACCACCATGATAGGAAGCTGCTTGGTGAGGTCCCCTAAATTAGAAAAGAGATGTTCATTTACAATGCAAAATAAGAATAGGTACAGATTTTATAGACTTACTGTTACTTTAAGACATTACAGTATAAAAAATCTTAAACTACATTAATATAATACACTGAAAGGTTTACACAGGGATAAATTACTAACTACCTAATTATGCTATTAGTATTTGGTAACATACCCACACAGCAACATTTGACAAGTTGCTCTCTCTCTTTGAAATTCTCTCAACTTGATTTCTCCCTGATTTCAGTGCCACTCCCATCTTTTGCTAGTTTCCCTTTTCTTCTTGACTTAAAGCTTGGTGAATCCCAGGAGTCAACCCTCAGATTTCTTCTGTTCTCTCTGTACCTAACTTCCTACAAAATTTCATCTAGCAACATGGCCATTTATATATTTACAATTCATACATATTTTATCTCCAATCTTGAGTTCTCACTTAAGCTCCAGACTAGTATCCAAACAGTCATTCAGCATCTCACTTGATTGCCTGATAGTCATCCTAAGTTAAACTTGTCTAAAACCAAACTCAGTTTTCTTGCCTAAACCTGTTCCTCCCCTCGCCTATCTCCCTTATCTCAATGGCACCATCTGGTTGCTCATGACAAAAACCTAGGAATCATCACTGAGTCCTCTTCCCCTCACTCCCTAAATCGAATCCAAATAAAATATATCTCAAATTTAGTCATTTCTTACTACCTCCACCTCCACCACCCTAGTCCAAGCCACCATCATCTCACCTGAACTATTCCAACAGCCTCCTCACTGACATTTATATTTCTACTCTTGCCCCCCTTACAATCTACTCTCTACAGAACTCCAAATTCTCTAAAAATATAATTCAGCTCCTATCACTCCCATTTAAAATCTTCCAAAGGCTTCACATTATACTTTTAAAATGCTTATAGCCCACCAACTATAATAAATGTACCACTCTGGAGGGGGATACTGATAATGGGGGGGGGCAGGCTATGCATGTGTGAGTCAGGAGTATATGGGAAATCTCTGTATCTCTCAATTTTGCTGTTAACCTATAACTGCTATTCAAAATAAAGCCCTTTAAAAATGTCTATAAAACCCTGCCATTTATTCTTCTGTGTCTCTCTGTCTTAGTTCACTAAGTTCCGGCCACATTGGCTTCTTGTAGTGTCATGAACGTGCTAAGCTGGTTCCTACTTCAGCATCTTTATACTTGCTATGCTCTTCTCCTAGGGTCCTGGCCTGGCTTGTTCCTCCTCATCATTCTGGTCTCTGTGCAAATGGCATTTCCCTGGAGAGACCTACTCCAATGATCCTATTTAAAATAGCCCTCCCCCTGCAGTGAGCCGGGATGCACCACTGCACTCCAGCCTGGGCGACAGAACAAGACTCCATCTCAAAATAAATAGATAGATAGATAGATAGATAGATAGATAGATAGATAGATAGATAGATAGACAGACAGACAGACAGCCTTTCCCTATTCACCCTAGTCACTATCTCCCTACCATGCTAATTTTTTTAAACAGCACTAATACCTAAAATTACATTGTTTATTGGTTTACTTTTCATTGAACTCAATATAAGCTCCATCAGGGAGGGAATTAACTGTCTTATTCTCATCTGTCAGTCCCTAATTGATACACAATATTTGCTTGATGAATGTTTAAAAATAAAACTAGATACTAAGACCTAATTACAAAGATTGTATGCTAATTATTTAATGTAGAAGCTAATAAGAGTACATAAATCTATCATTTATCTCAGAATGAGTCACTATAAATAAATGTTGATTTTAAAAAATATCTTAAGTGGAGGCGGGAGGATCACTTGAGGCCTGGAGTTCAAGACCAGCCTGGGCAATATGGCAAGATCCCATCTTTACAAAAAAATTTTTTAAATTTGCCATCCATGGTGGTGCACAGATGTAGTTCCAGCTACTTGGAGGCTGAGGCAGAAGGATCGCTTGAACCCAGGAGGTCAAGGGTATAGTGAGCAGTAATCATGCCACTGCATTCCAGCCTGGGTGAAAGAGTGAGACCCTGCCTCAAAAAAGAAATCAAAAACTAACAATAAGGTTGGGCATGGTGGCTCATACCTATAATCCCAGCTCTCTGGGAGGCCAATGCAGGCAGATTGCTTGAGTTCAGAAGTTCGAGACCAGCCTGCACAACATGGCAAAACTTTATCTCTATGAAAGATACAAATATTAGCCAAGTGTGATGGCATGCACCTGTAGTCCTAGCTACTTGCAGGGCTGAGGCGGGAGGATCGCTTGAGCAGGGGAGATAGAGGCTACAGTGAGCTAAGATCATGCCACTGAACCCCAGCCTGGGCGACAGAGCGAGACCCTGTCTCAAAAACAAAAACAGGCTCGGTGCAGTGGCTCACGCCCGTAATCCCAGCACTTTGGGAGACGAAGGCGGGTGGATCACTTGAGCCCAGGAGTTCGAGTCCAGCCTGGACAACATAGTGAGCCCCTGCCTCTATAAAAACAAAACCAAAACCTAACAATAAGACTATTCACTGCTTATTTAATAATTTGCTATTATATATCTTAATACAGTCTCAGAATCTGCTCAATACCATAAAATGATTGAAAATATTATATAATTATAATTGATTATATAATTAATTATATAATCAATTGAATTAGAATTGATTATATAATCAGTGGTTGTGGTTGATTATATAATCAACCACATCACACTAACAAAAAAAAACAAAGGTCCAAAATAGAACGGGAAAGATTAAAAACAGAGAAGTCGATTTCAATCACCTTGTAGGTCTGTCACCTTTATTTTCATATCATAAGAGCCTGTTAGCAAGTAGTGAGCTCCCGGGGAGAATCGAACAGAGCGAACATCACTGGAATGAGGGTGATAACTTTGTACCATTCTTCCTCCTCTTATGTCATACAACATGCAGCTAGAATCTTCTTGACCTGTGGCTAAGAGACGACCACTGGGATCTACAGCTACAGATGCCACTGCACTGCCTGTAGTGGGAGGAATGAAAGTTTAAATATGGAAAATCAATATACCCAAATGGCAACACAGCTAATTATGTTCACTGAGCCATATACTAACGATTTAATGTAGTTTATCAATACTGTTCAGCTATGAAAAAATCCAAATTAACAGTTAACCAATGAACACTTGTGTCCTTTTAAGGCCCAAGGCCTAAACAAGATTTTGTAAGAAACGAGAAAGTCCATTTTTTGTCATTTGAGAGAACTGTGTGGAACAGCATCACCTATAGTGCAATAGATGAGCCATGCTACAGAAACCACTTTTCTCAATCCAGTGTTTTCACTACTGAGTAAGTGTCTAGAAATGCTCCTATACCCAGCTAAGAGTCTAGCTAAAGAGACAAGAAATTCAGTAACAAAATGCATTTTATTTTAGGACAACAGTATAGGAAATGTACTAAAGCAACACATGATTACTGCCAGTAGGAACTGTGAACAGAAAATAAGCTCTTGGGGGCATATATTCAGGGCAACTTGAATCCACGTCTCCCAGAAATAAAATAAATAAATAGGCTGGGCACGGTGGCTCACACCTGTAATCCAGCACTTTGGGAGGCCGAGGCGGGTGGATCACAAGGTCAGGAGATCGAGACCAGCCTGAACAACATGGTGAAACCCCATCTCTACTAAAAATACAAAAATTAGCCAGGCGTAGTGGCGTGTGCCTGTAATCCCAGCTACTCAGGATGCTGAGGCAGGAGAATCACTTCAACCTGGGAGGCGGAGGTTGCAGTGAGCTGAGATCATGCCACTGCACTCCAGCCTGGGCAACAGAGTGAGACTCCATCTCAAAAAAAGTAGACAAATTTTTTTGAGACAGAGTGAGACCCTGTCTCAAAAATATAAATAAATAAATTAATTAATTAATTAAAAAAAAAGAAGTTTGAGTAACACTGCTCTAGACCAAAGTGGTCTAGGAAGACTTCACAAAAAAATGGGACACAAGTTAGATCTTGAAAAACAAACAGTATAAATAAGAGTATGTATGTATGTATACACAGGCAAACACATACATTTATATGTAATAAAGAATAATCTTTTCTTGAAATATATTGAAAGAGAAGAGGGCTATTATGATCAGCAAGAATTACATGAGAAAAAGTTTAGAGGAAAAGTATAAAACAGTTACAGGAAGGTGGACCAGTTTGGCTGGAGTTAAAAGTTTAACTTTTAACAAAAGTTAACATGAAAGGCAGCTTGAAACTGAAATGCAAAAGGTGGGTTAGGGCCAGGCCGTCAAGCGCCTAAATCTCAAACTGCAGAGTTCTGAACTTGTCTCTGTAGACAGTAAAGCATCACTGTAGGTTTCTAAGCAAGAGAATTACATGATTCGAGCAGTACTTTGGGTAGATTAATCTAAGTGAAAATGTGTATCAAATTGAAGTGGAAAGATTGTAGAACAAAAGAGGCCACTGGAAGACAAGAAAGATTTCAGGAACAAAAACTGAATAAACAGTCAACAGTCTAGGAAATTAACTGCCTGAGTGGGGCAGTTAATTAAAATAAAGCACAAATGAGTCCCAGATTTCAAATCTAGTTGCATGAGGAAATAAAAGAACCATTATCAAAACTAGGAAAATGAAAAACAACAACAACAACAACAACAGTAGGGAAGGTGGGAAGAGTAACTGATTTAGAGGAGAAATACAAAGAGTTTAGTTTTACACGTACAAAATTCCTAGTGTCAACAAAAATCTTCATTCATTTACTCAAAAAAGTTATTAAATCACTACTCCCTTAGGCCAGGCACTATGGTAGGTGCTAAATCTCTTCTGAAAATAAAAGAGGTATCATTGCTGCCTTGATGAAACTTAAAATCTATTGGAGGAGGGAAGCACTAAACAAGTAAACGAGTACATAATTTTAAATAGTGGTAAGAGTTCAGTAATAGAAAATAATGGTGAGGTCCCAATTAGGTAAGTCAAAGAAGGCCTCTCTAGCCAGGTAGCATTGAAGTTAAGACCTAAAGACAAGAAGGACCTAACCATGAGAAGACAAGAGGAGGAACATTTCCAACTAAGGAAACAGCGCATGGCTTTACTGGACATGGACCTTGGCATGTTCCAGGAATTGGAAAGAAAAAAAGTAAGTAAGTGATCTGAGATGAGACGAGAAGGGTAAAAATGCCAAGTCAAGCAGGGTCTTACAGGTCGTGATAACAAGTGTGCACTTTAAGATTTAAAGCCACTGAAGGTGTGAGGTGACCAGGTTTATTTTTTCAAAAGTGTACTCTGACTGCTATGTGGATCACAGACTAAAGGGAGCACAAGTGAAAGTGTACAGTAAGGAAGCTAGTGCAGTGGTTCAGTTGAGATGATGGTGGTTTATCCTATTTATCCTAGAGTGGTAGAAATAGAGGAAAATACGTAACTGGGTTTTTTGTTTGTTTGTTTTTTTGTAGACAGAGTCTCACTCTGTCGCCCAAGCTGTAGTGCAGTGGCATGATCTCGGCTCACTGCAACCTCCACCTCCCAGGTTCAAGCGATTCTCCTGCCTCAGCCTCTGGAGTAACTGGGATTACAGGCGCCCACCACCACGCCCAGCTAATTTTTTTGTATTTTTAGTAGAGGCAGGGTTTTACCATGTTGGCCAGACTGGTCTTGAGCTCCTGACCTCAGGAAATCCGCCCACCTCGGCCTTCCAAAGTGCTGAGATTACAGGCATGAGCAATCACACCCGGCCAGGTGCAACTCCTGGGACATTTAACTTTTAGATCATGTAGCTGAGGCATAAAGTTGTTATATACCATGTTTGGTATAAGTTTGTCTTACTGTTTCTCTACTAAGAACTCTTTTTAAGGCCAGGTGCGGTGGCTCATGCCTGTAATTCCAGCACTTTGGGTGGCCGAGGCAGGTGGATCACGAGGTCAGGAGATTGAGACCATCCTGGCTAACATGGTGAAACCCCGTCTCTACTAAAAAAAAAAACAAAAAAATTAGCCAGGCGTGGTAGCAGGAGCCTGTAGTCCCAGCTACTCAGGAGGCTGAGGCAGGAGAATGGCGTGAACACAGGAGGCAGAGCTTGCAGTGAGCTGAGATCGTGCCACTGCACTCCAGCCTGGGCAACCTGGGCGACAGAGTGAGACTCCGTCTCAAAAGAAAAAGAAAAAAAAAAAAAGAATTTTATGAGCCTAGCACACAGAATAGGTTTCAGCTAGAGATAAAAATGTAAGTCCTTCAGCATATGCGTTACACTTAAAGCCGGGGAAATGGGTGCAATCATCTAGAGAAAGAAAAGAGACTAAAGTCCTGAGCCCTAGGGAATGCCAGAATTTAGAAGTTGAGCAAAGAGAAAGAGCCAGCAAAGGAATAATTACCCAGAAAGGTAAGAGAATAGCAGAAAGCCCAAAAGAAAAGTGGAAGAAGTCAACTGTGTTGCATGACACTGAGAGTTGAAGCAAAAGTAGGATATAAAAGTGATTTGACAACCGGAAGTTTATTGGTGATCTTGAAAAAGACAGCATTTGTTATAATGGTTGCAGCAGGAACCAGATTAGAATAAGTTAAAGACTGAGGGTAAGGAAATGGCTAACAGTATATATAGGCAAGACTTGTGAGATATCTTGAGTAAAAAAAGAAGCAAAAATTGAGGGTAAGAGCTGGAAGGGATATAAGGAGATCAAGAGATGAATTTTTGGCTTGCCAATTCTATAAAATGTTTGCATGTGCATGATAGAGAAGCAGAGGAGGAGAGATACCGTAAGAGGAAGACATTAATGTTATCAGAGAGAGGAGACAACCAAAAACTAGAAGTCTCTGAAATGGAGAAAAAGGGCCTGAAAATAATGTAGAAAGCTAGAGTTTAAAAATAAATTAGTGGTAAGTGTATAGAAATTACACAAATAAACAAACAAAAAAACACAATTATTAACCCCAAGGAAAATATACACAGGAAAAAAAAATAAGCTATGAATGGCATCACCCTGGTTAAAACAATGTAAACAATGACTAACTGAGCTGACCAAAACTGATATATCAAAAAGATGCGGAGGGGCTAGGCAGGGTGGTGTGTGCCTGTGGTCCCAGCCACTCAGGAAGCTAAGGCGGGAGGATGGCTTGAACCTGGAAGTCAAAACTGCAGTGAGCCATGAATGCAACACTGCATTCCAGACTGGGTGACAGAACAAAACCCTGTCTCAGAACAAAACAAAACAAAAAACAAAAAAAGAAAAGATGCAGAGAGAGGAAAAATATATGTGAATGTGGGATGATGGGAGTTGGAAAGGCACATGAAAAAGTTAAATCTTCATCTTCTATGGTAGGAAGTCAATAAATAATCCTAAAGAAAAGAAAATAAATTAAATAAATATGAATATGTCCCTATTCCCATACAAATTCTTCCTCTCTCCACATCTTTTCAATATAGTTATATCAGTTTTGGTTAGATCAGTAGTCATTGTTTACATTATTTTAACCAGGGCAATGCTGTTTTTCTTAATAAGCCTTATTGAATTGCTTGATTTCTTAAACCAGGGGTCCCTAAGCCCCACGCCACTGACTGATAGCAGTCTATGGCCTGTTAGGCACCAGGCCGCACAGCAAGAGGTGAGCGACAAGTGAGCGAGCATTACCACCTGAGCTCCGCCTCCTGTCACATCAGTGGTGGCATCAGATGCTCACAGGAGTGGGAACCCTATTGTGAACTGCGCATGTAAGGTATCTAGGTTGCATGCACCTTATGAGAATCTAATGCCTGATGATCTGAGGTGGAACAGTCTCATCCCTAAACCATCCCTACCCCTTCCCACCCCACCCATGGAAAAATTGTCTTCCACAAAACTGATTCCTGGTGGGTGCCAAAAAGGTTGGGGACTGCTGCCTTAAACTATGTCATATATTAATTTTGAAAATGATACAAACTAAATTTTAACAAATCAATGATCACGGACTCAAATGTGCTGTAAAACATCATATCTGGTTTGAATCAAAGTGAAGAAAAAGGTCCATGAAACTCAAAAGAATAAACAAGGCATTAAAAAAAAAAATACCAAAAATTTAGAATACAAGGCAGACCTTTTCACTTGGAATACTACCATAGAATTCTCTTCTAATTCTGCTATTAAAAACTACAGAGGACCAGGCATGGTGGCTCACACCTGTAATCTCAGCACTTTGGGGGGCCAAGGCAGGTGGATCACCTGAGGTCAGGAGTCTGAGACCAGCCTGGCCAATATGGTGAAACCCCATCTCTACTAAAAATACCAACATTAGCTGGGTGTGGTGCTGGGCGCCTGTAGTCCCAGCTACTCATGAGGCTGAGACAGGAATCGCTTGAACCTGTGAGGCACAGGTTGCAGTGAGCCAAGATTGTGCCACTGCACTCCAGCCTGGGTGACAGAAAGAGACCCTGTCTCAACAACAACAAAAACTACAAAGGTGGAAAAGGTACTTTAGAATAAAATAAGGATAATGGCAGAATACTGTGTCACTCTTAGATACCATGCTTAAAAGGTAGTACAATGCGGCCAGGTGAGGTGGCTCACACCTGTAATCCCAGCACTTTGGGAGGCCGAGGCGGGCAGATCATGAGGTCAGGAGATCGAGACCATCCTGACTAACACGGTGAAACCCCATCTCTACTAAAAAATACAAAAAATTAGCTGGGCATGGTGGCGGGCGCCTGTAGTCCCAGCTACTCGGGAGGCTGAGGCAGGAGAATGGCGTGAACCTGGGAGGCGGAGCTTGCAGTGAGCTGAGATGGCACCACTGCACTCCAGCCTGGGCGACAGTGTGAGACTCCATCTCAAAAAAAACAAAAAGGAGGCCGGGCGCGGTGGCTCAAGCCTGTAATCCCAGCACTTTGGGAGGCCGAGACGGGCGGATCACGAGGTCAGGAGATCGAGACCATGCTGGCTAACACGGTGAAACCCCGTCTCTACTAAAAAAATACAAAAAATTAGCCGCGCGAGGGGGCGGGCGCCTGTGGTCCCAGCTACTCGGGAGGCTGAGGCGGGAGAATGGCGTGAACCCGGGAGGCGGAGCTTGCCGTGAGCTGAGATCCGGCCACTGCACTCCAGCCTGGGCGACAGAGCGAGACTCCGTCTCAAAAAAAAAAAAAACAAAAAAAAAAAAAACAAAAAAAAAAACAAAAAGGTGGTACAATGCAAAGAACAGTACATGGAACAATCTAAGACATACTGTTAAGTTCAGAAAGAGAAATTTGTAGTGCATGCTACCATTTCTCTGTGTGTGTGTGTGTGTGCATTTGTGTTTACAGGAGAAGGGAGATTAGGATACATACAAACTTTCTGGTTATATATTTATAGAATATTTCTGGAAGAATAAATAAGAAATTGGTCCTTTAGTGAAAGACAGACCAAGAAATAGGAATGGAAAGAAAATAGTACATTCCATTGTTCAATTTCACTTTTTGCCATGTGCATGCATTTTAAAAAATGTTTCTAGACGTCTGAGTTATAAAATGGCCCTGCTAACAGACAATCTGGGACATTATATTTAATCTCCCTGGGCCTTGGTTCCCTAAGCTGAATATTATTTTTACAAATAAGGTAACAAATGAAAGTATTTTGAAAGAACTGAAAGTAACTAATAAAATATCAAGTATTTATTTCATTATTTTTTATATTTTTTATATTGCAGGGGAGACGAAGTAGGCTACTGCAATTTACAAAGTTTTTTTTCTCATATAAATTCATTTAAATTAAAGAAAAACCTACCAGTTCCATGAAATGTTGTGCCAACAACACGAACACAACTTGGTACTCGAAGATCCCAAAATCTAACAGTCTTATCTTGGGAACCAGATGCAATCATCCAGCCACTCCAGGTATAAAGTGCTAAAATATGCCCTATAAAAGATCATATACTCAATTATTAATGTGGGAGAGTGTCTTTCCATAACATATTCAAAGCTAAGCACTCTAGACTTGGGCAAGGTCGCTCATGCCTATAATCCCAGCTACTCAGGAGGCTGAGGCAGGAGGACTTCTGGAGCCCAGGAGTTCGAGGCTGCAGTGAGCTATGATCATGCCACTGCATTCCAGCCTGGGCAACAGTGCAACACCCTGTCTCTAAAAAAAAAAAAAAGCTAAGTACTCCTTATTTACAGGGCAAGTGGAGGTCTGGTTAATCAAATGTACTATGTGATAGAGATTTTTCACATTTATCAAATAGACTGACAATTTTAAAAATAAAATAAAATTCAGTAAAATGCACAACATCAAAACCATACTAGGCCAGGCATGGTGGCTCATGCCTGTAATCCCAGCACTTTGGGAGGCTGAGACAGGATGATGGCTTGAGCCCAGGAGTTCAAGACCAGCCTGGGCAACATAGTGAGACCTTGTATCTACAAAAAAGTTTTTAAATTAGCCAGGCGTGGTAGCACATGCCTACAGTCCCAGCTACTCAGGAGCCTGGGTAGGAGGATCACTTGAGCTCAGGAGGTTGAGGCTGCAGTGAGCTGCAATTGTGCCACTGCACTCTGTCTGGGCAATAAGAGCAAGACCCAGTCTCTCAGAAAAGCAAATGCAGAGAGGAAAAAACACAGATTGAACAAAAAGAAAAGCAGCACTTGAAATTGATATTACATACCAGTATGTCCACTCAAAGCATGGAGGCCCTGTCCTCTTTGACAATCTGTTGTATAAATGTTACAATCCCCTGCTCCAGCACTTATTAAAATAGCTCCTCCGCTTTCTGGGCCTTCCATAAATGCCAAGTCTCTAATTGTTCCATCATGCATACTAAATTCCAGATCTGGTCCTGAAACAGTAATAAGAATTAAAAAAAAAAAAATGCTGCTCAACTTACTGTGGTAACTTGAGATTGCTAAACTACCTCAAAACTGGTCAAGAATAATGGTTCAGAAATATGGTTTGTATTTTCATTTAGGGATTGGTATTATAAGCAGTTTCACTTCACTGAGCAAAGAATTTTATCAAAATAGCTATTACCATAGGATTATCTTGTCTCTTATCTCAAAGAAAAAGAAAGAGAAGACAGGTGATGTCTAGAAAACATCTGGTAGCTATTTAAAGGTTATTTTTCTAATAATTTTATAAAACTCAAACACCACCTAGACACCTGTAAGAATTTACTAAGAAAGAGTAATACCTCATGAATGTAACTAAACAATTAGAATTATTAAAAAATTCTTAAGATTATATTCTTGGATTTCATTAAAGACAATACAGAAATACAAAATGGAGGAAACATAACGTATACACTGGTAAGCTAGCTACTGCTTACATACTTGGGCCCTACCTGTTGCGTTACAAGTCTCTGCATTGAAGGGCAGCACTTTGACGTATTTGTCATTTGATCCTGTTGCTAATAACTGCCCACAAGGACTCCAGGCCACACAGTAAATGGATCCTTTATGATGTTTATTCCTTTTAAAACGTACCACTGGCTGCTTAGGAGTCTCATGTGCACTGAAAAGAAAAATTACAGAAAGATATCTCAATTTCTTGCTTGCTACAATCAATTATTATGAGGTTCCACATTATAGTTGTTCCTGAAGGAGCAAAAAGCATGTCAGACAACAGCTTATTAATAATTTTCAAAATCATAGAAGAAACAAATTAGAGGATACTTAAAACCCAAAAAGTAAAATTATAAACCAAATCATACTAAACTAACTCTCATTTCAGATGACAAAGGAAACAGAATATATGACTTTAAAAAAAAACTCTCCATTTCTCATATTCTGTATGGATTTTAAACTCAGAAACAAAAAAAAAATTAGAAAGCTAACAACGCTTCCAAATTTTTTAAAAATGCAATAAGCATGTAATAAACATATAATAAGCACATAATAAACATGTAATAAACATATAATATGAGCAATGTGCAAAAGAGTTCTGTCCAGAGTTTAAAATCTGGTACAGGTAGACATTGTCATGACTACCTATATACAGTAAGGCAAGTATAAGTTGTTATATAGTCCAGTATAAAGCACTGGGCCTTAAAGGATAGGGTGAGTTTTTACAGAAAAAGAAGGCAGAAGAACCACTTTAGTGACAATAAAATATAGCAGGGAAAGTACTGGCTGAGTATGCAGCAATGCAAAGAGTCTGTGCGGCTAGCGGTGAAAGGCACAAGGCATTTAGTAGAGTGAGCAGGAGGGATGTGGTGGGTGAGGCGCTGCAGGCTCAGCTGTGGAGGGTTCTAAATGCCACGCTCCTCAAGAGTTTGTCCTTTAATGACAGTCAAACATTGGCTTAATGGGGTAACAGCATTTTATCTACACTTTGAAACACAGACTAATATGAAACTAAAGATTTCTAAATCAGGTATAACGATAAAATCAAGTCTATGTAAGAAAATGTACATGTTTCTGGAGATTCATCCTGAAGGATGAAAGGGTTAAATGACATGATATCTAAGATTTATTTTTAATACTTTAGCAAATAAAAAAGATGAAGGAAGCAATGTTACAAAAATCTTGACAACTATTGAATTTCAGCATACTAGTCTCTCTACTTTTGTGTCTTTGAAAATGTTCATAATTAAGAAATTTTTTAAAAACAAACAAGAAGACCGACAAATCTCTAATACCTAAGAAGCATTTAATATTGATCTAGGCAAGGCACGGTGGCTCATGCCTGTAATCCCAGCACTTCGGGAAACCGAGAAGGGTGGATCACGAGGTCAGGAGATCGAGACCATCCTGACCCCGTCGCTACTAAAAATACAAAAATTAGCTGGGCATGGTGGCACGTGCCTGTAGTCCCAGCTACTCAGGAGGCTAAGGCAGAAGAATCACTTGAACCAGGGAAGTGGAGGTTACAGTGAGCCGAGATCGTGCCAATGCACTCTAGCCTATGACAGACAGAGTGAGACTCTGTCTCAAAACAAAAACAAAAAACCAAAAAACTGATCTAGAGAACAGACCAGATAAAAAGATGTTCTTTTCAGCTGCACAACCAATTTATCACCAAGTACCACTGATTCCTTCTTTAAATGGATTATACCTCTCAAACCCACCCACTTTGCCCCACCGCCACTGCCACCACATTAGCCATCAAATACAAACAGCTTCCTCCCTTTCTCCCAGCATCTCCTCTTATTGCCATCCAATCACAGGCAGAGGGATCATCTCAAAATACATTTACACTTGATCTGCTACTTTCAGTGGTAAGTACTTTCACTGCACTCAGCATGAAATCTAAAATGGCTAGCTGCTTAATTTAGTTCATGTCTATCTCTGCGGCCTTATCAAACTCAAGCTCATAATTTTCTTTTTTTTTTTTTTTTTTGAGACGGAGTCTCGCTCTGCCGCCCAGGCTGGAGTGCAGTGGCCGGATCTCAGCTCACTGCAAGCTCCACCTCCCGGGTTCACGCCATTCTCCTGCCTCAGCCTCCCGAGTAGCTGGGACTACAGGCGCCCGCCACCATGCCCAGCTAATTTTTTGTATTTTTTAGTAGAGATGGGGTTTCACCGTGTTAGCCAGGATGGTCTCGATCTCCTGACCTCGTGATCTGCCCGTCTCGGCCTCCCAAAGTGCTGGGATTACAGGCTTGAGCCACCGCGCCCGGCCAAGCTCATAATTTTCTAACCAATCTGAATTTATTTCAGTTCCTAAAAAAAGCCAAGCTCTTTCTCACCTCATGTTCCCTCTATATTATTCTCTTTTCCCTTCTCTTTACATAGCTAGGTTCTACTCATCCTTAGATCTCAATTTTAGTGCCTCTGCCTCAAAGAAGTCTTTCTCTGACTTGCCAGTCTGCACCCTACCCCATTCCCATTTTATTCTCTCACAGCACCTTGTAATCCTTCTTCATAACATCTACCAAAATGTGTGTATTTGTGTTCATTTGCATGATATAATGCAAATGAATGCATCTTCCCCACTAAACCAGAAGTTCCATGAAGCCAATAAACATGTTTGCTTTACACACAACTATAGTACCTAACACACAGGAACCCAAAATATGTATTTGCTAAATAAATGTATTTCTTTTCTTTTTTTTTTTTTTTTGAGACGGAGCGCCCGCCACCTCGCCCGGCTAGTTTTTTGTATTTTTTAGTAGAGACGGGGTTTCACCATGTTAGCCAGGATGGTCTCAATCTCCTGACCTCATGATCCGCCCATCTCGGCCTCCCAAAGTGCTGGGATTACAGGCTTGAGCCACCGCCCCCGGCCTTATTTTCAAATCAGTTTCTTCACAGCCTATGACACATCTGTGTTTGTGTAAGAAATACAAAAGATGAGAAACAGTTACCTTAAGTTCAAGTTAACCCTAAACATACAAGTCTTTGGTTCTACCTCCATAATTATTGCTATTTCTCACGCCCTTAGAGAGAATTTTGCCATTCTTTCTTAAATATTTCTACTTAAATAATGCAGTGAGCACCAGTAAATTATAATACTATCAATTAACCTGGGCCTTATTATATTCCCTTTCCCAATCATTAAATGCTACCAACAGTCCAAAAGCCTAAATTATTGGTTTCAGACATAGAGATAGCAAAAAAATACAAACAAATGAAAAATCCCACCCCTCTGTTTCTCAAACTAGGGTTATAATTAAAAAGTCTTAAGAGGTGTAAAACAGTAAGAGTTGTATGTAAATTACATACATAATTTATAGATAGGTGTGTATGAATAGGAAAAAACACAGTATATATAGGGTTCAGTACCAGCCAAGGTTTCAAGAATCCACTGGGGTTCTTAAAATGTATCCCTTGCAAATAAGGGGGGATTACTATATAAAGAATTTTCAGATAAAAAACAAAATACAAAAGCCATGGAAATAAAGAAATCTAAAGCAATAAATGAGCAATGTTGTAATCAAAAACATTTTATGAAAAAATTATAAAGTTAATCAATGACTTAAGTATATTTCCTAAGCACTGAAAGTAAAAACAGTTATTTTGTAACAGAAAATAAAGTTTAATCAAAGGAAAGAAAGATTTGAAACACTACTGAATGGCAATTCTGGAAAAGGAACCTATAAGGCTAAATTAAAAACTAAGGTAAGAATGGCAGCACAAGTCATTGATCCTTACCTTGGATCAATTACGTCTGGATAGGCACATACTCTCAGAGTTTTTGAATTAGAGCCAACAGCATATAAACCTCCAGCTGGATGAAAAGCCACTGCTCTAACAGCTTGTGTGTCTTCTAGGATATTAATACAAACAAACTGCTTTTTTGATTTGTCATCCTATGGAAAGAATGAATATTAAAGTCACCTATTAAAAAAATGAATTTGAAAGAATTCATCTTTCTCCCATTTTAAATTCATTTGAACTGTATCATTCTTGTTGGATCATGTTAGGTTTACTACCAATAACCATATATTATTTTCTCTATGTTTTTCTTACTTTTTAAATCTTCGTAACATCCTTTAAGAGGCAAACACACACACGAGTAGGCTACAGTGAAGAATCTTATTTTGGAGACTTAAGAAGCCACTAAGATACTTCCAGGTATTATCTTCAATGATGCTTCTTATCTTTATTCTGGGACACCAGGTAATATTAAGCACCTACAGCTACCACAAATGCGGCAAATCTTTGAATCCTTTTAATAATGCACCATCAGACGAAACACTATTTGCAAAGTCACCCATGTTTCTCCAAGCTTCATTACAGCCCCATAGATCCTTAGCCCTCCTGCAGCCAGCTTCTCCTGGATGGTTTCTAATGGTGTTTCTTCTATCTTCCATTGTTCATAATCTGGAAATTCCATTTTATTATGTTCATGTTCACGTCCATGTCCATGGGCCATGTCTGCATTCTTTAGATGATTCTTTTAAAATGCAGTATTACTGCTTTCCTTTTTTTTTTTTTTTTTTTTTTTTTTTTTTTTTTTTTTTTTTTTTTTTGAGACGGAGTCTCGCTGTGTGGCCCAGGCTGGAGTGCAGTGGCCGGATCTCAGCTCACTGCAAGCTCCGCCTCCCGGGTTCCCGCCATTCTCCTGGCTCAGCCTCCCGAGTAGCTGGGACTACAGGCGCCCGCCACCTCGCCCGGCTAGTTTTTTGTATTTTTTAGTAGAGACGGGGTTTCACCGTGTTAGCCAGGATGGTCTTGATCTCCTGACCTCGTGATCCGCCCGTCTCGGCCTCCCAAAGTGCTGGGATTACAGGCTTGAGCCACCGCGCCCGGCCACTGCTTTCCTTTTTTAAAAAGTTTTACTTTTTTTAATTAAAAAAAAAATACAGATGGAGTTTCTCCATGTTGCCCAGGCTGGTCTTGAACTTCTGGGCTCAAGCAATTCGCCCACCATGGCCTCTCAAAGTGCTGAGATTACAGGTGTGAGCCACTGCACCCAGCCAATTGTTCGTTTTGTTTTGTTTCGGTTTTTTTGAGATGGAGTCTTGCTCTGTTGCCCAGGCTGGAGTGCAGTGGCATGATCTTGGCTCATTGCAACCTCCGCCTCCCAGGTTCAAGTGATTCTCCTGCCTCAGCCTCCTGAGCAGCTGTGATTACAGGTGCCCACCACCACGCTAGACTAATTTTTGAATTTTTAGTAGAGACAGGGTTTCACTGTGTTGGCCAGGCTGGTCTCGAACTCCTGACCTGAAGTGATCTGCTTGTCTCAGTCTCCCAAAGTGCTGGGATTACAGGCATGAGCCACTGCACCTGGTTCCAGCCAATTGTATTTAAATACATATGATTACATGAAGTTTTTCTGACAGCAGTCTCCATATATTAAAGTAGCAAATTCAAATTCCCTAATTTTTCTATTTTTCATTACTCATTGCTAAACTAAGCTCAGTTCATAAACACTCAAGTTTTTCTTCAATTATTAAGACAAAATATAGTAATAAATATGGGCCAGGCACAGTGACTCATGTCTATAATCCCAGTACTTTGTGAGGTCGAGTTGGGCAGATCGCTTGAGCCCAGGAGTTTGAAACCAGGCTGTGCAACATGGCGAAACCCCATCTCTATAAAAATGAAAAAAAAAAAAAAAATTAGCCAGGTGTGGTGGTGTGCATCTGTAGTCTCAGCTACTTGGGAAGTTGAAGTGGGAGAATCGATTGAGTCTGGGAGGTTGAGGCTATAGTAAGCCTGGGCAACACCTGTCAGGGAGGGGAGCGGGGAGTGGGGAGAGGGGAGGTAGAAGGTAGGGAGGGCTGGGGCACGAAGAAGGAAGGAAAGAATAAGTATGCATTCCTATATTAAGTTCTCTTTAACTATTAAGAGAAAAAAAGCCCACTAGAAGTTCTAACAAAAATAATAGAGTATCATTTGTGTTTCCAAATGAAGGAAGTACAAAGGATTATTAATCTGCTTAAGAAAAAATGTTTACCATTATCTCTAGCAATGAATATTTCAGTATTTCAAGCTGAAGTTATAAAATATCCCTTTAACAGCCTGGGCAACATGATGAAAACCCATCTCTACCCAAAAAAAAGAAAAAAAATACAAAAATTAGCTGGGTGTGGTGGCACATGCCTGTAGTCACAGCTACTCAGGGCGCTGAGGTGGGAAGGATCACTTGAGCCTCGGAGGTCAAGGCTGCAGTAAGCTGAGATCGCACCACTGCACTCCAGCCTAGGCAACAGAGCAAGATTCTGTCTCAAATTAAATAAATAAACAAACAAACATCCCTATAAAATAAATGGAAAAATAATGGAAACATTTGAATGTTTCATTTCTACTTTTTTTTTTTTTTTTTTTTTGAGATGGATTCTCACTCTATTGTTCAGGCTGGAGTGCGGTGGCACGATCTTGGGTTCACCGCAACCTCCACCTCCCAAGTTCAAGTGATTCTCCTGCCTCAGCCTCCCAAGTAGCTGATGTTACAGGCATGCGCCACCACACTCGGCTAATTTTTGTATTCTTAGTAGTGATGGGGTTTCACCATGTTGGCCAGATTGGTCTCGAACCCCTGAACTCAAGTGATCCGCCCACCTCAGCCACCCAAAGTGCTGGGATTACAGGTGTGAGCCACCGCGCCCAGCCTTG
Organism: Theropithecus gelada; assembly: GCF_003255815.1. Lineage (NCBI taxonomy): Eukaryota > Metazoa > Chordata > Mammalia > Primates > Cercopithecidae > Theropithecus > Theropithecus gelada. The sequence continues at coordinate 1,177,128 of NC_037668.1, forward strand.
TTTTTACTTTAAACTGTCAACTCGTCCATCCAGATCTATCTTCTGAAGAGAGAAGCTGAAGCAGTTCTGTATAAAAGCTTTGGTGACTCCTACTACTGATGTCATTTGAAACCACCGTGTCACCCCGACCAGGACTGACTGGACATGGTGAAGGAACCTCTACACTAGGTATGGTCAATAGACTCAACCAAACCCTGTCTTTTGAGAAGTATGAATGTCAAGTACACAGACAAAGGAAAATCACTTCAGCTCTGGATATATTCTGAGAGGTCTAGGACCCATAATGACTACAGCAATGAAAAGACTATGCCTCTCTCTACCTAAGCCTTTATTCATGCAATACAACCTAATGTGTTATACTATGTACGTCCTATGTAAGTGAATTGAATTCTGGTATTATTCGTATGAATTTGGCTAGAAATGTTACATTTTCCAATAATCCATACAAAGGGAATGTGACTGCAAAATTATATAATAGCATGGGGTAGATAAGAGAAAAAGGGAGGAAAGATGACTAATTAACTAAATGGCCTATAGCACATCAATAATTACTACATACTGCTTTATAGCAGAAGCCACACACATTGATTTTATTTGCTGTCCTTCAGTGTTTTAAATTGACACAGAGTTTTGCTCTTGTTGCCTAGGAGGGAGTGAAATGGTGCAATCTCGGCTCATTGCAACCTCTGCCTTCCGGGTTCCAGTGATTCTCCTGCCTTAGTCCCCCAAGTAGCTGGGATTACAGGCACCCCCATCACGCTCAGTTAATTTTTTGTATTTTTAGAAGAGATGAGGTTTCGCCATGTTGGCCAGGCTGGTCTCAAACTCCTGACCTCAGGTGATCCACCTGCCTTGACCTCCCAAAGTGTTGGGATTACAGGAGTGAGTCACTGCATCCAACCTTAAAATTTTTTTAATTTGTTGTCATTTAAAAAACTAGGATATTTCACATAAAAATCTAGATTTCTAGCTTTTCTTGAAAATCAGGTCAGGTGCAGTGTCTCACACCTGTAATCCCAGCATTTTGGGAGGCTGAGGTGGGAGGATTGCTTGAGCCCAGGAATTCGAGACCAGCCTGGGCAATGTAGTCAGACCCTGTCTCTATTAAGAGATATACATACATATATTTTTTGGAGACAGAGTCTTGCTCTGTCCCCCAGGCTGGAGAGCAAAGGCATGATCTTGGCTCACTGCAACCTCTGCCTCCTGGGTTAAAGCAATTCTAGTGCCTCAGCCTCCCGAGTGGCTGGCATTACAGGTGTGAGCCACTATGCCCGGCTATTTTTTGTATTTTTAGTAGAGACTGGGTTTTGCCATGTTGGCCACATTGGTCTCCAGCTCCCGACCTCAGATGATCTGCCTGCCTCAGCCTCCCAAAGTGCTGGGATTACAGGTGTGAGCCACCATGCCTGGCCTAATATTTTTTTAAAAAATCAAAGGAACTGGAAACACTGGACTTGCATATTTCTTTTGCAAGGGACAAATGTTCCTTTATGCCTATCTATTTCATCCCTAAAAGCATCTCAAATTAACACCTTTGTTTTTTTTTTTTTTTTTTTTTTTNCTGTTGTTTCTTTAGCGTCCACTTTCTACTGATTAGACTTCCTTAAGATATTTTAGTTGTGTGAAATGCTGAAACACTCATATATTAAGGTAATTGACTGAAATTTTAAATCTCTGTGAATACTATATTTATGTTTAGGTTAAGCCCCTTTTTTTTTTTTTTTTTTTTTTTTTTGAGACAGAGTCTGGCTCTGTTGCCCAGGCTGGAGTACAGTGGCCGGATCTCAGCTCACTGCAAGCTCCGCCTCCCGGGTTCACGCCATTCTCCTGCCTCAGCCTCCCGAGTAGCTGGGACTACAGGCGCCCGCCACCTCGCCCGGCTAATTTTTTTTTTGTATTTTAGTAGAGACGGGGTTTCACCGTGTTAGCCAGGATGGTCTCGATCTCCTGAACTCGTGATCCGCCCGTCTCGGCCTCCCAAAGTGCTGGGATTACAGGCTTGAGCCACCGCGCCCGGCCCTAACACCTTTGTTTATGGGGTTAAAATCTGAACTAGGAAAAGTAAGATAGAGTGAAGCTATATACTAGTTAGGAAAGGATGCTTGGTTCCAAAGCAAAAAAAATAGGTGTACTGATGAGAAGCCCAAAGAGATACCAATAATGAAATTAACCATAGGGTTCAGAGAATAACACAGAGCCTCAATTCATGTCCCAAGGCCACTACTGGGCCATTAATATGAACGCTCCCACATGTCCAACTGTGCTTTCTAAGGCTCCCTCTTCAGTTACACCACTGAGAGCTCAACTGCCCTGAGCCTTGAAATAAATACCAATATTAGCAGTAATAACTATTTTTTTTAAAGTTTTTTTTTTTTTTTTTTTAAAGACACGAGGTCTCACTCTGTTGCCCAGGTTGGAGTGGTGCAGCGGCTATCCACAGGTGCGATCTAGTACTCTACAGTCTCAAACTTCTGGGCTCAAGACATTCTCCTGCCTCAGCCTCCTAGGTACTGTACACCACGTCTGACTAAAATCGTTCTTTCTTTGAATTGAGAATTCCTTAGCAAAATTTACAAGTGCATATGAAAACAAAAAAACTTCCTTCCCCAAAGTATTACCTCTTCCCCTTTTGACCTTGATAGACTCCCTGAAGAATCTCCAAGAGGTGGCTTAATGACCGAATGTTCTGATGAGCTGTGGGAGTAGAAATTCAAGTAAAGTTTACTCCATGTATCAAAGTAGAAACTAAATTAATTTACCCTTTCAAACACTAATTTTTCTTTTTAGCAAACAATCCTAGCTGACTCCAACGTTACTCTCGGGAGACATTTATTAAAATAGCCTCTGGATTCAGTAGCACCAATGGGAGTTGTAAGGAGGAGATGAAAAGCCATTCTGGAAAGAAAATTAAGTCAAAGTCCACATATTTTATAGTGAGATGTCAAGTACCCTTCTCTTGCTTAGTTCCAGAATCCTGTTTGCCATGCTTAAATCCAACCCCAGACAGGACGCTGGAGAATGCTCCAGGGAAATTATCTGGCCCAAGAGAAAAAATATCAGAAACTCACAGTTAAGGGTCCCTTAGTAAAACTATGTTTCCACTTAATCACTTTTTATGAGGCCAACAGGCAGACAGATCCACCCACATATGTAGCCCCTCCTTCTAATCAGCTTTTTAATTTTTTATTTAATATTATAAAATATAATAGAGACGGGGTCTTGCTATGTTGCCCAGGCTGGTCTCGAACTCCTGGGCTCAAGCAATCTTTCCACCTCAACCTCCCAGATTGCTGGGATTACAGGTGTAAGCCACCATACCCGGCCAGTCTTTGTTTTAATGCCTCACTGTTTACAGCCAGCCAAAGCTTTCTAGATACCTGAAGAAAGCCTAGATAAAATGTAGAGACTAAAATGAACAGAAAAATGAACTTGGGAGAAGAGAAGCAATTTAGGGAACAAAAGCTACAAAAATATAATTTAAATCCTTAGATAGAAGAGGAAATAATGGATTAATAAGGAAACAAGAGCAAGATCTATTTTTTTTTTTTTTTTTTTGAGACGGAGTCTCACTCTGTCGCCCAGGCTGGAGTGCAGTGGCCGGATCTCAGCTCACTGCAAGCTCCGCCTCCTGGGTTCACGCCATTCTCCTGCCTCAGCCTCCCGAGTAACTGGGACTACAGGCGTCCGCCACCTCGCCCGGCTAATTTTTTGTATTTTTTAGTAGAAACGGGGTTTCACCGTGTTAGCCAGGATGGTCTCGATCTCCTGACCTCGTGATCCGCCCGTCTCGGCCTCCCAAAGTGCTGGGATTACAGGCTTGAGCCACCGCGCCCGGCCTATTTTTTAAAAAGGAAAAGAAATTAGATAATAAGAAAGACCTCTTAGAAAATTAAAATATGATGGTAGAAAAAAGTAAATCCATAGAAAACGGAAGTGAGGAAATTGCTAAATAATAATTTTTTAATTTCCTAGAACTTAAGTTTCCAACTTAAAAGGGCCCATGAAATACCCAGAAGAATGAAGAAAAATAGAATCATTCTGAGGTCTATTTTCTGTATCATCATGAAGTTTCAGACTATCAGGGAAGCGAAGAACCTGAAAAATTCCAAAGTAGAAGGAGCAATAGGCCTCACCCAAAGAATGAGGAATCAACCAGTCTCACCAACACGGTGAACATGGTGAAACCCCATCTCTACGAAAAATACAAAAATTAGTTGGGTGTGGTGGCGTGTACCTGCAGTACCAGCTGCTAGGGTAGCAGAGGCACAAGAATCACTTGAACCCAGGAGGTGGGGGTTGCAGTGAGCCAAGACTGCACCACTGCACTCCAGTCTGGGAGCCAGAGCAAGACCCTGTCTCAAAAAAAAAAAAAAAAAAAGAAAAAAAGACAATGAGGAATCAAAATAGCATCGGACTTTTTACTCAGAACACTAAAATTGGAAGACCATGTAGCAATGCCATTGAAATACTGAGGAATGATTTTCATCCTAGAATTCTATACCCAGCAATACTAACAAAAAAGGTGAAAAAGCAAACACATTTTTAGACATGCAAAGTCTCAGAAACTTCACCTCTAATGTATCCCTTTTCAGGTAACTGTGAGATGTTAAAAACAGGGAACTTAATAAAGAGATGAGGTAAAGGAAACCCTAAGAGAACAGTAAGGAAAGTCCCAAGATTCTATCTAAGTGATCAAAAAAGCAATAAATATAAAGTGAAACAGGAGTGATCCTGGAGGGACATCTCCCAAGGAGAAAAAATGGAATACAGAAATTTCTGATACTTTTTACAATTAATGAGAGAAGTTTTATGATCTTATAATTCTGTCAAAGCACTTACAGATAGTTTAGTGATAAATATTAAGAAAACTAATCATGTACAGACACATGTACAACAACTTGATGCAATTATTGTCTCCAGGAAAAACAAGAAGCTATATGAAAAAGAAATATAATCATATGGCACTACATGACTCAGTTGTAAATAACATTTACAAGGTCATAGTAATGTTAACACTGATACTGATTTAAATAAAAATTGATATATACTGAAGATAAGGGATAGACCAATTGAGGGTGCCATGCATGAAGAGTATGGTAGGGAATCAACACATAGCAAAAACAGTAATAGAGGCCGGGTGTGGTGGCTCATGCCAGTAATCCCAGCACTTTGGGAGGCTGAAGTGAGCGAATCATGAGGTCAGGAGTTCGAGACCAGCCTGGCCAACATGGTGAAACCCTGTCTCCACCAAAAATACAAAACATTAGCTGGGCATGGTGGCACATGCCTGTAATCCCAGCTACTCAGGAGACTGAGGCCAGAGAATTGCCACTGCATTCCAGCCTGGGCAATAAGAGCAAAACTCCATCTCAAAAAAACAAAACAGTAATAGAAGTATATTATTGAGAAATGCGGATATAGCAAAAGGCTGGGTGTGGTGGTTCGCTCCTGTAATCCCAGGATTTTGGCAGGCTGAGGTAGGAGGATCACTTAAACCCAGGAGTTCGAGACCAGCCTAGGCAACATAGTGAGATCCCATCTTTAAAAAAAAAACAAACAAACTGTATTATACGTATCAGAAAAAATAGCCAAATGGGTTGAAAATGGCAGCCAATAAGAAATAAAACCATGGACAAAGATGGGTTCTATTTTAAGCCTTGAAGTACTATTTGTCTTTTGAAATCACGTATGTATATTACATGGACAAAAACAAAAATTAAATTTTAAAATTTGAGTTCCTGTTTCGAAAGTACTCAAAACAACTATTATGAAAACTGTAATAAAAAGCAAATATTAAAAAAATAAAAATTTAGAAGAGCAAAAATTGAATGTATGCTCTGAAATAAAACTAGGTTTTTGACACTAATTATTTATAAAGTGAATTCCTATAAGCATCCAAGTGCCAAAAGCAAGTTATGCATTTTTGTACTTAATCTCAGCCAAAAAGCTGGGAATCTCATCTTATACATTTTTTAATGAACCACCCTGAAAAGTGTTTTATGCTAAGAATAAAGAAAATGGTCCTTAACTATTCCCATTGCATAAATTAACACTTGTATACTAATGACAGCAAGATAAAAATTTTCCCTGAATAGTGAAAATGTAAATATGCAGTCTTCCACTGCTGTAATTGCCAAAGCGGCCAACACTGCAGCTGCAATCATTCCACCAGACTGTAAAACATCTTTCTATGCCCTGAAAGTCTGAATTTTAAGATTATTTGTTCAAAGATGCCAATTGAAGAAAAAAGAAAATCAAGAAGACTTAGAGATCCTAAAACTGTAGTTCTTTGAGTAGGATGGCTTATAAAAAATATAATTGCCTTGGTGGTAGTGAGGAAGCAAAAAGAAAAATAGAAGGAAAATGAAAACTATAAAGAGACTTAGACGTTGGTAGAACAGAATATAGACGAATGAAGGCAGATTAGGGAAAAAATATTGGTAGGCAGTAAGCTCTAAAAACTTTTATTTTAAGGCTCCAAAGACAAGTTCAACCTTCTAGTCATTAGTAGTAAGCTAATATTTCCAAGTTTTACAAAGTCAAGCACTTACATTTGGCTTCCACAAGGTGATTCCTCCAGAAAAGGTATGTGATTTGTTGATCCAGGATTACGAGGAGTGCTTGTATGAATATTTGAAGCATCATGTGTTAATCTCTGACTAGAGTCTTGGGGTGGCGTAGTAAAACTAGTCACAGAAGAACTATTAGATCCATTGCCTTTGCTCCCATTACATTGCTGGCTGAGTGTTGATACTTCATTACCAAGGCCATCCATTCCAATATTTAACTCACCAAGCTTTTGAATGGACCTATAAAATTAAACAATATAATCATTTTAAAATAAAAACTTAAACGCATTCCTAATATATACAAGATTAAAAGTGTGAAAAGGTAAATATATGCACATATATAATCTACGGCAAATTTAGTGTTAAAAATTACCACCATTAACTTAAGACATAACCAAGATACTGAAAGAAGATCCACATTTTCCCATAGTAAAACACTAAAGAAGATAGGCATAATGGGCATTATAGACTTTTCTTTTTTTTTTTTTTGAGTCAGGGTCTCGTTCTGTTGCCTAGGCTGAAGTACAGAGTGGCATGATCATGGCTCACAGCAGCCTTGACCTGCGGGACTCAAGCAATCCTTCCAGCTCCCACACATACCTGGGACAACAGGTGCACACTATCATGACCAGTTAACTATTCAAATTTTTTGTGGAGACAGAGTCTCCCTATACGGCCTAGACTGGTCCTCAGCTCCTGGGTTCAAGCTGTCCTCCCGGCTTGGCCTCCCGAAGTGCTGGAATTATAGGCATGAACCACTGTGCCCAGCCAATATCACAGACTTTTTGAAAGCAGCTTTTATTTAAAAAAAAAAAAAAAAATCTGCTTCTTCCCAATATAACTTTGGTTTAATTTTCCATTTAAAACTTAACTTTTAAAAAGAGTCAATAACAATATCACCACTACCAAAATTGCTCATCAACAAAACAAGCCATTTTCATTCCATCTGTCTTGAGTAGTATCAAGTAGGAAATGGATGACTTGAGCAGGCCATGATGAGTAAAAAGTTAAATGGCATCCCTAATACTCTACATGTACTCATTCACTCATTAATTCATTCTACGAATACTGTTTGCCAGGCTCTGATCTAGACAACAGGGAGATAAAACAGGGAGCAAAACAAGTTAGCCTCAGGGCCTTCCCCTCAACAAATAGTCTTTCCATTACTGTAGCCTGACTCCTTATGTTAAGATCAGGGCTACAAAGGGCACAAACAGGACACTACTTTACTCTTTTAAGATTTAGACTCATGGGCCAGGTGCAGTGACTCACAGCTGTAATCCCAGCACTTTGGGAGGCTGAGGTGGGCGGATCAATTGAAGTCAGGAGTTCGAGACCAACCTGGTCAACATGGTGAAACACCATCTCTACTAAAAATACAAGAATTAGCCAAGCATGGTGACAGACGCCTGTAATCCCAGCTGCTCAGGAGGCTGAAGCAGGAGAATAACTTGAACCCAGGAAGCAGAGGTTGCAGTGAGCTGAGATCACACCACTGCACTCTAGCCTGGGCGACACAGCGAGACTCCATCTCCAAAAAAAAAAAAAGATTTAGACCCATGGGCAGGAGCAGTGGCTCAAGCCTATAATCCCAGCACTTTGGGAGGCCAAGGCAGAAGGATTGCTTGAGCCCAGGAATTTGAGACTAGCCTGGGCAACAGAGGGAGACCCTGTCTCTACCCAAAAAAAAGAAAAAGAAAAAGAAAAACGTAGCCAGACATGGTGGTGCATGCCTATGGTCCTAGCTACTTGGAAAGCTGAGGTGGAAGGATTGCCTGGGCCCAGGAGGTCAAGGCTGCAATGGGCCGTGATCCTGCCTGGGCAACAAAGTAAGATCCCGTCTCAGAAAAAAAAAGAAAGAAAGAAAAAAACAAAAAAGGAAAGAAGGAAGGAAGGAAGGGAGGGAGGGAAGGGAAAAGAAAAGAAAAGAGAAAAGAAAAGAGAAAACAAAAAAAAGGAAAGGAAAGGAAAAGAAAGGAAAGGAAGGAGAGGATAGGAGAGGGCGGAAGAGGGGAAAGGAGGGGAGAGGAGGGGAGGGGAGAGGAGGGGAAGGAAGAGAAGAGAGGAGAAAGGAGAGGGAGAGAGGAAGGAAGATTTAGACCCAAAACTAGCCCAGCATCACTTTCTCCGGCTGAGATTCGATATAAGAAAGGACTAATACAGGGAGTACAATTATTGAGAGGTATTGTGGCTCATGGTATTTTTAAATTTTCCTATATTAAACATTGTGTGTGTATATTTTTAAGGCTTAAAAAATACTTACAAAAAAGCAGCTCAATATTATTAGAGGAACTGTTAGCCTTTACTAAATATGTATCAGTTAAAAATTGTAATTAAATAGCATTTCTCAAATTGTGTTCTGTGAAACACATTTCTTGTGAAATGTACATATATCTTTTTTATACTCTCCATAAAAAAGGATATGAGGTCAAATACACTTCAGAAAAACGCTAAGTATAAAAAGCATTTAAAATGCTAACACAGGCCAGGCACAGTGGCTCATGTCTGTAATCCCAGCACTTTGGGAGGCCGAGGCGTGCAGATCACCTGAGGTAGGGAGTTTGAGACCAGCCTGGCCAGCATGGTGAAACCTCATCTTTACTAAAAATACAAAAATTAGCCAGGCATGGTGGTGGACGCCTGTAGTCCCCGGCTACCTGGGAGGCTGAGGTGGTGAATCGCTAGAACCTGAGAGGCAGAAGTTGCAGTGAGCCAAGGTCACGCCACTGCCCTCCAGCCTAGGAAACAGCAAGACTCCACCTCAAAAAAAAAAAAAAAATGTTAATATAGCATTTGAACTCTCTTAAAATGGGGTGGGATGGGGAAGAGGCTGAATATGCCTATTAACTGTCAAATCAATGGTGCCAATTATTAGTATTAATAAAAACAAAAGATCAAGAGGTATAAAGTAATGATATAGCATTATTAATAAAATTCATATCATGCTATAATTTTTTCAGTAAGATCTAATTGTATAACACAACTTATTTCTCTTCTTTCTATGCCCCTCAGAAGAAGAAGTAAAACTTAAATCTGGAAATAATGACCTGCAGCAAGAGTGATTTGGAAGAATAAAACATTAAGAGGAAAAAGCACATTTTAATTTACAGATCCTATCTCCATTCAATTTGTCCTTGATATTAGGTATCTTAAAGCCCTAGTACAGGCTCAAATATATAAAACTAAAGAGTCTAGAAAAAATAATGAAACAAAAATATTGGGCCAGGAATGAGCCTGTAATCCCAGCACTTTGGAAGGCCGAGGCAGGTGGATCACAAGGTCAGGAGATCGAGACCATCCTGGCTAACACGGTGAAACCTCGTCTCTACTAAAAACACAAAAAAAAGAAATTAGCCAGGCGTGGTGGCGGGCGCCTGTAGTCCCAGCTACTCCGGAGGCTGAGGCGGGAGAATGGCGTGAACCCAGGAAGCAGAGCTTGCGGTGAGCCAAGATCGCGCTACTGTACTCCAGCCTGGGCGACAGAGCAAGACTCCGTTTCAAAAAAAAAAAAAAAAAGAGAATGCAGAAAATTTATGGGAAACTAATATATAAAAATTTAGGATGGACCGGGCACAGTGGCTCCGTATCAAAAACAAAAACAAAACAATAAATATACTATAAATAAACCTAAATTACAAGACAGAATTTAAATTATTTAAATTCTAGGCCAGACATGGGTGGTTCTCGCCTATAATCCCAGCACTTCAGGAGGCCGAGGCAGGAGGATTGCCTGAGCTCAGGAGTTCAAGATCAGTCTGGGCAATATGGTGAAGAAACTTCATCTCTACAAAAAATACAAAAATTAGCTGTTTGTGGTGGCTGGAGGATCACTTTAGCCCCAGAGGTGGAAGGTCGAGGCTGCAGTGAGCCATGACCACACTGCTGCACTCCAGACTGGGCAACAGAGCGAGACCCTGTCTCAAATTTTAAAAAAAGAAGAATTTAAATTCTATTTATGATTGTCTTTAAAGGAAAGATGAACCTTCCTGAATAATTTCACTTCTTTTCTGAGGACATATATCACTAATCACTACTGGGGAGGAGAGTCACAGAACTTTGCCATTTCATCTTCTCACTGCTAGATATCTGCTCTTACTGCAAAATAAGTTGGTCAGAAATTAAAATTACATCCATGACTTTTATGGCTATGAAGAAAACATCCAAAAATCAGAAATGGCAATTCATCAAATAAGAATAATTCTGACAAGCCACTGACTTCATCAGAGGTGATAAGAAAATGATACCCAAACTGGATGTTCAGAGGTCTATTTAGACTCTTGAGACCACCAGTTTAAACAATCCTTGTGTGAGCCGGCTACGATGACTCATGCCTGTAATCTCAGAGCTTTGGGAGGCCAAGGCAGGAGGAGCGCTTGAGCCCAGGAGTTCACGGTTATAGTGAGCTATGATCACACCACTGCACTCCAGCCTGGGATGACATAGCAAGACTCTATCTCTATTTAAAAACCAAAAAGGGTGGGCGCAGTGGCTTACACCTGTAATCCCAGCACTTTGGGAGGCTGAGGCGGGCAGATCACCAGGTCAGGAGATTGAGACCAGCCTGACCAACATGGTGAAATCATGCCTCTACTAAAAATACAAAAATTAGCCAGGTGTGGTGGTATGTACCTGTAATCCCAGCTACTCAGGGGGCTGAGGCAGGAGAATCGCTTGAACCTGGGAGGTGGAGGTTCCACTGAGCCCAGATTGCACCACCATCAGTCTGAGCGACAGAGTGAGACTCCGTCTCAAAAAAAAAAAGGCCAGGTGTGGTGGCTCACACCTGTAATCCCAGCACTTTGGGAGGCTGAGATGGGAGAATCCCTTCAACTAGGGTAGTAGAGGGTGCAGCAAGCTGTGATTAGATCGTGCTACTGCACTCCAGCCTGAACAAAGAAACAAAAAAAAACCCACTCCCTTTGTGAAGGTTTGAAGACAGGATCAATTTCAGGCTCATTGACTTACACAACACTCAGAGTTGTCAAGCAGATTACTTCCAATATTGTTGAATCAAGTGAAGAGCTAACAGTCACCATTACAGTTACCTAATTGTAACCATGATGATGGCCAACATTTATAGGACACTTCCTATGTGCCAGAACTGTTGTAAGCACATTTGTATATATTAATTGACTTAATCTTCCAACAATCATTGCTTATTTAAATATTTATTATTTTATTGAATTCTAAAAACACACACATAAGACCAGGAGTGCAGTGGCTCATGCCTGTAATCCCAGCACTTTGGGAATGGGTGGATCACTTGAGCCCAGGAGTTCAATACCAGCCTGCCCAACACAATGAAACCCCATTTCTACTAAAAAAATACAAAATTAGCCAGGTGTGGTGGCGTGTGCCTGTAATCCCAGCTACTCGGGAGGCTGAGGCAGGAGAATTGCTTGAACCCAGGAGGCAGAGGTTGCAGTGAGTCAAGATCGCGCCACTGCACTCCAGCCTGGGCGACAGAGTAAAACTCCATCTCAAGAATAAATAAATCAATAAATTAATTAAATAAAATAATATAAAATAAAAACACATGTGTATATATTTCTCCTATAATTGCAAACAATAAATGTAGTTCATATTGTTTTGGCAGAAATTATAACAATCATTTTAATATATCAAATCAAAAAAATGTATAGGTTTAAGCACTTTAGTAACAATAAAAATAGCAGCTAACAACACGGTGTTTACAGTGTGCCAGATACTGTTCTAAGCACTTCACACAGATTAACTCTATTTATCCTCATGGTAACCTTGTAAGAAGGTTAGAGGAAATAAGAAGTAGATAAGGGCCAGCACGGGGACTGTAATCCCTGCACTTTGGGAGGCCAAGGTGAACGGACTGCTTGAGGCCAGGAGTTTGAGACCAGCCTGGGCAACAGGGCAAAACCCCATCTCTACAAAAAATAAAAAAATTAGGTGGGTGTGGTGGTGTGTGCTGTAATGCCAGCTACTCAGGAGGCTGAAGGAGGAGGATCACTTGAGCCCAGGAAGTTGAGGCTGCAGTGAGCCAAGATCGCGCCTCTGCACTCCAGTCTGGGAGACAGTGAGAGCCTTGTTTCCAAAAAAAGGCAGCAGATAAAGAGATAAAAAGAACTAGAGTAACTTCTCCTAGATTCTCAGTTACCCTGGGACAGCTGAATCCACCTGGCTGTCGGCTATGTACAGGTTCAGCCTGTGCACTGAACCTCTGCACTCTTCTGCTCTAGTTGCTTAGGGAATAAGGACGAAACTAGATGAGCCCTCAGAATGCTGTGACTAGAAAGCAATATGTAACTCCACATTACTTGAAATGCTTAAAAAGCCTTAAAATGTCCAACTATACATAGAAAGTAGCAGTTATTACATGTTTTAAATAGCTTTCAAATAACTCCATATTTTAAAAAGTGACTAGAAGACCAACCTATTAAGGAACTGTTCAGTAAGATTCTGCTGCTGATCAGGACCATCCTCCTGATTCACGCCTCCTTCAAGCAACATCTGCTGGTATATCTGCCGCTGTTGCTCCTTCTGTTCTAAATGCTGTTGATAGCGTAATCTTTGCCTATAATATTCTTGAAATTGTTCTGTTGAATCTCGAAGCTTAAAAACATTAGAAAAAATATACATATTTGAGCAAATTATGACAGAATATGTCTTCACTCAACAGTACTTTTTATAAATGCTGAATAAAATATACAATTAGCTATATTTAACAATCAAAAATACTTAATCTATTGCTCTTTGAAAAACAGTATGAGTCTTAATACTCAAGTGGATCAGTTAATTTGCTTTATTCCACAGAAACAGACTGACCGAAATGAATGGTTGCCTTGGTTCCCTGACTAACCCAAAATAAAAATACAAATCATAATGCTTACAAGGGGGCCATGATCAGAGAATATGAATGTAGATAAAGACTAATACAAATCTGGCATTTCTTTAAAAATATCCATACTGCGGGATGGCATTAATATTTAATAACCATAATGAGATACCAACTTACCCCAGCCAGAATGGCCATCATTAAAAAACAATAGATGTTGGAATGGATGGGGTAAAAGGGAATGTTTACACATTGCTGGAGGGAATATAAATTAGTACAGTCTCTATGGAAAAAAACAGTATGGTGATTTCTCAAAGAACTAGATCTACCATTCAATCCAGCAATCCCACTGAGTATCCACTCAAAGGAAAATAAGTCATCATATCAAACAGACACCTGCAAGTGTATGTTTATCGCAGCACAATTACCAATAGCCCTAAATTAGTACTAAAAAATGTTCCATGTACACTTGAGAAGGGTATGTATTCTGCTGTTATTGAGTGGAGTGTTTTATATATGTCTGTCAGGTCTAGTTGGTTTACAATATTGTTCAAGTCCTCTATATCCTTATTGAACTTCTACTTAGATGTTTCATCCATTATTGTAAGTAGGGTATTGAAGTCTCCAACTATTATTGCAAAACTATTTCTTCCTTCAGCTCTCTCAATATTTGCATCATATTTTAAAGCTCTGTTGTTTGGCGCATATCAATGTACTTTTAACAGTAATTTTTTACTTCTTTTTTTAATTTTAATTTTTTTCCTGCATTGCTATAAATACATTCTTTTTTTTTTTTTTTTTTTTTTTTTGAGACGGAGTCTTGCTCTGTAGCCCGGGCTGGAGTGCAGTGGCCAGATCTCAGCTCACTGCAAGCTCCGCCTCCCGGGTTTGCGCCATTCTCCTGCCTCAGCCTCCGGAGTAGCTCGGACTACAGGCGCCCGCCACCTCGCCCGGCTAGTTTTTTGTATTTTTAGTAGAGACGGGGTTTCACTGTGTTAGCCAGGATGGTCTCGATCTCCTGACCTCGTGATCCGCCCGTCTCGGCCTCCCAAAGTGCTGGGATTACAGGCTTGAGCCACCGCGCCCGGCCTTAAATACATTCTTAATAGTTGAAAACAAAAAACATATTTAACTTATTAAAACCACTTAACCCCTTAGAAATGCCATGCTATATAAACTTGTTTGTTTGTTTGAGATAGAGTCTCACTTTGTCGCCCAGGATGGGGTGCAGTGGTGCAATGTTGGCTCACTGCAACCTCTGCCTCCCAGGTTCAAGCGATTCTCCTGCCTCAGCCTTCCGAGCAGCTGGGACTACAGGTAGCTGTGCCACCACGCCCTGGAAATTTTTTGTATTTTTAGTAGAGATGGGGTTTCACCATGTTGCTTAGGCCGGTCTTGAACTCCTGAGCTCAGGTGATCCACCTGTCTTGGCCTCCCAAAGTGCTAGGACTACAGGCAGGAGCTGCCACACCCAGCCTATACAAAACTTATATCCTATTTCACAATAAAATTTCCTCACAAAAGCACTAGAACCCTGGACTTGGATAAAAGTTTATTCTGTATTTAAAATGTTTAATTTCTTATTCTTAAATCTAATTAGTAAAACATAGGACATATATATTAAAAATGTAAACTAGCCATGTTTAATGTAAGCTCAATTACTTGAGTCACAAAGCATGCAAACCATGCAATGTCACCTGTAATATTTTATATTGTTAATAAATTGACCTGTTAAAATTGCTCCAGAATACATAAAGGCAACTAAATACATCACATATTCGTTGAAGAGAGGAGAAAGTAAGCTAATAATAAGAAAATCTATGTATATTCTTTCCTACTCCCAAATATCAGAAAATTCTTTTTATATTCTAAGTAAATTCTATTACTTCTTACAAAGAGAATAACTCTGAAAAACACTAGGTATAGTAAATATTACCTCATTTTTTTCTTGTTTAGCTGGTCCTGGATTCTGTGCTCCATTTGCAGGCTCTTTTTCTGAAACTGAACTCTGGCCCAAGATTTCACTGCCTATAGGCCTCTGTGCATCAACAGGTGTATCACTTCTTCCAGAAACGTGCAAAAAAAACAAAAAGGCAGACGGGGGAGTAAAGGAAAATATATTTTAGTTAGAGAAATTTTATTTTATTATTATTATTTTTGAGACAGAGTCTCTCTCTGTAGCCCCGACTGGAGTGCAGTGATGTAATTTCCGCTCACTGTAACCTCCACCTCTCAGGTTCAAGCAATTCTCCTGCCTCAGCCTCCAGAGTAGTTGGGAACACAAGTGCCTGCCACCACACCTGCCTAATTTTTTGTATTTTTAGTAGAGATGGAGTTTCACCATGTTAGCCAGGCTGGTCTCAAACTCCTGATCTCAAGCGATCCACCCTCCCCAGCCTCCCAAAGTGCTGAGATTACAAGCATGAGTCACCAAGCCCAGCCAAGAAATTTTAATTTTAAAAAATGAATAGGCCAGGCACAGTGGCTCACGCCTGTAATCCCAGCACTTTGGGAGGCCAAGGCAGGCAACTCGCTTGAGCTCAGAAGTTTGAGACCAACCTGGGCAACATGGCGAAGCCCAGTCTCTTTTAAAAAAAAAAAAATTAGTTGGGTGTGGTGGGGCACCTGTGGTCCCAGCTACTCGGGAGGCTGAAGTGGGAGGATCACCTGATCCCGGGAGGTAGAGGTTACAGTGAGTCAAGATCACGCCACTGCACTCCAGCCTGGGTGACAGAGTGAGACCTTGTCTCAAAAAATAAAAAAAGAATATTTAGCCTGTGTATAAACTATACACAAATAGATTTTATATATTCCTTTCTTCTCTTAAAAATACCACAAAAAGAGTTTTTAAAAATAGGAAGGTCTTAATGGAAGAGTAATGGGTTATTAGGTAGGGAGAGTGAGAGTAGGTCTCCAGTTTAAAATCAGTAGTATGGGCCAGGCGCAGAGGCTTATGCCTGTAATCCCAGCACTTTAGGAGGCTGAGGTGGGCAGATCACGAGGTCAGGAGATCGAGACCATCCTGGCCAACATGGTGAAACCCCGTTTCTACTAAAAACACAAAAATTAGCTGGGCGTGGTATGCGCCTGTAGTCCCAGCTACTTGGGAGGCTGAGACAAGATAATCGCTTGAACCAGGGAGACAGAGGTTGCAGTGAGCCGAGATCAGGCCACTGCACTCCAGCCTGGTGACAGAGTAAGACTCTACCTCAAAAAAATAAAACTAAAAATAAATTAAAAATAAAATCAGTTGTGTGGCCTTGGGACAGTCACTTATATTCTCTGTAGCTCGGCTTAAAATAGGCTGATGAATACAAATAATAAGTTGGATAACATAATGCCTAAATTATCTTTATAAAATATAAACTCACAGTTTTGTTATCTAAAGATTTTTTCCTCCAATACATTTCTATACAATTTTAAGAATTTTTGAGATTTTATTAGAAGACTTTCTTTGGGCCAGGCACAGTGGCTCACACCTGTAATCCCAACACTCTGGGAGGCTGAGGGTGGCGGATCACCTGAGGTTGGGAGTATGAGACCAGCCTGATCAACATAGAGAAACCGTGTCTCTACTAAAAATACAAAATTAGCCGGGCATGGTGGCGCATGCCTGTAATCCCAGCTACTTGGGAGGCTGAGGCAGGAGAATCACTTGAACCTGGGAGGCAGAGGTTGCGGTGAGCTGAGATCGCGCCATTGCAGTCCAGCCTGGGCAATAAGAGCTAGACTCCCTCTCAAAAAAAAAAAAAAAAAAAGACTGAGGAGGAGTTTTTTGGCTACCAGGCTGTGCTGTAACTTACTAATGACCATAAGAAGTCCCCTTTTATGTCCACAAAGAAAAATTTGTAAGAGCTATTAACTGTATAAAGAATAAAATAACCTTCAAAAAGTAACATTTCATTTAATTTTGCAACATATACAAAACTTCCATATGCATTATCTCATTTAACTTGCACAATAACCTGTGAAACAGGTTATAAGACCCACTTCACAGAGAGGTAACAGACTCAAAAAACAAGTGATTTTCCTAAGATTGCACAGCTAGAAAATAGAGCTTGAACTCGAACTCAGGTCATCAGACTCCAATTCCAATGCTGGTACATGCCTAAAATACATGCATTTCAAGCTTACATATTTGAAATGACTTTTCCTCCATTTTAAGTGTCTCTGTGCAAGCGGAAGGATATCCTTATAAAATATTACACACTCCCTTTCTTTCATGTTTTATCTTCTTGTTCACCATAGTAGTCCAATCACATTGCAGCATGGTGTTAGCACATAGTAATCACCAAAAAAAAAAAAATTTTTTTTTTTTGAGATAGGATATCTTGCTGTAACCCAGGCTAGAGTACAGTGGTGTAATCAAGGCTCACTGCAGCCTCAACCTTCTGGGCTCAACTGATCCTCCCACCTCAGCCTCCCAAGTAGCTATGACTACAGGCACACACCACCATGCTTGGCTAATACGTTTGTATTTTTCTGTAGAGACAAGTTTTCACCATGTTGTCCAGGATGGTCCTGAACTCCTGGGTTCCAGTGATCCACCGTGCCTAGTCTGAAATATATTTTAAATGCTTACCCACTTAAAGAAAAAAAAAAAGATACTGACTTCAAGTATTTCAAGTAGTACTCCTCATGTTGCATACTTAGCATAATTGGTCTAATTGAGTTTATATATATATTTAAAAAAACAATAAATAGAGATGGGGTCTCACTATATTGCCCAAGCTGGTCTCAAACTCCTAGCCTCAAGCAATCCTCTCACCTCAGCCTCCCAAAGTGCTGGGATTACAGGTGTGAGTCGCCGTACCTGTCCCAATATTTTTTAAATTACATCTAAAATATATTTAAAAATAAGTACATTTGTTCCAAAGTAAACTTTTACATTTTATCCATAGGACAGTAACTCTCACAGCATTTCATTAGTAGTCCTTTTTGACACACTGTCCTTACCAAAGCTATGAGCTCTGAAGGGAAGAAATTTATATTCCCTGAGTACCAATCACATGCTTGCCACTCTACTAGAAGCTTTATCTCATTTTGCAAGTCAATGCTTTATTATATAGAGAAGATAACTGAGGCTCAGAGAGATTAAGTAACTTTCCCAAGGTCACACAGCCAGTAAATGGCAAAGCTATTGTTCAGACCTATGTCTAACTTTAAAGACTGTGTTCAGGCCGGGCGCGGTGGCTCATGCCTGTAATCCCAGCACTTTGGGAGGCCGAGGTGGGCAGATCATGAGGTCAGGAGTTCAAGATCAGCCTAGCCAAGATGGTGAAACCTCGTCTCTAC
Organism: Theropithecus gelada; assembly: GCF_003255815.1. Taxonomy (NCBI): domain Eukaryota; kingdom Metazoa; phylum Chordata; class Mammalia; order Primates; family Cercopithecidae; genus Theropithecus; species Theropithecus gelada. The sequence goes on from NC_037668.1 coordinate 1,195,803, forward strand.
TAAAAATACAAAAATTAGTCAGGCACAGTGGCAGGCGCCTATAATCCCAGCTACTTGAGAGGCTGAGGCAGGAGAATCGCTTGAACCCAGGAGGCGGAGGTTGCAGTGAGCCGAGATTGCGCCACTGCACTCTAGCCTGGGCAACAGAGCGAGACTCTGTCTCAAAAAAAAAGAAAAAAAAAAGTTAACCTACCCTTTAGGAAGTCCCTCACTTAACTGACTCAAGTTAGATTCTCCTCTCTAAAGAACATGAAAGAAAATATCACAACCTTCTCCTCTATAATCTCAGAGCAACTTAACAGAAAAGGTTTCCCTATACATTTATCCTATATTTCTTTTTTCTTTTTTTGAGATGGAGTCTCACTCTGTTGCCTAGGCTGGAGTGCAATGGTGCGATCTCTGCTCACTGCAACTTCCGCCTCCCAGGCTCAAGCGATTCTCCTGCCTCAGCCTCCCAAGTAGCTGGGATTACAGGCACGCACCAGCTAATTTTTTTGTATTTTTAGTAGAGACAGGGTTTCACCATGTTGGCCAGGCTGATCTCAAACTTCTGACCTCAGGTGATCCAGCCACCTCAGCCTCCCAAAGTGCTGGGGTTACAGGCTTGAGCCACCGTGCCCAGCCTTACCCTGTATTTCTTAAGCTTTAACTAAGGATCTCCACTTGCTCTAATTATTATTATTTCTTGAGACAGAATCTCACTTTGTCGCCCAGGCTAGAGTGCAGTGGTACAATCTAGGCTCACCGCAACCTCCACTTCCCAGGTTCAAGCGATTCTCCTGCGTCAGCCTCCTAAGTAGCTGGGACTGCAGCCATGTGCCACCACGCCCAGCTAATTTTTGCATTTTTAGTAGAGACGGGGTTTTACCATGTTGGACAAGCTAGTCTTGAACTCCTGACCTCAAGTGATCCACCGCCTCGGCCTCCCAAAGTGCTGGCATTACAGGCCTGAGTCACCATACCCAGCTCACTTGCTGTAATTAGAAACAGAAATTCTGAGTCCACTGCTCCTTCCTCTGCAAAGAATGGCTCCAACTATCCTATGTAATGTGAAAAGGTTTCATTTTTATCTCTTTCATGAAATAAATTTATTGAAGTCAACACTAATACTTCATTGTGCCAACTCTAAGTTACAGAAAACCATCCATACATACTCATGGGTTTCCTGGAAAAATGAGGCAGAAAGTTTCCTAACCCTGAAATAAATAACTGTTGATCAGGAGTTTACTATTTCTTGCCAGGTTTGAAGGAAAAACTGAATGGTGGCTTTAACACTTATTTCCTTCATATGTATAAAAATTACTAAATAAAGTGGAAATAATTATGGAGTTTTAAGTTCTGGTTGTTCTCCACACTACTATGTACAGGAGAAAAAAAGGAGAAACAATCTGGCATCCTTAAGGATAAGGAGTTAAATTTATACAATAAGGAGTTAAATTTGTGACACAGTCATACAATGAAATACTGCATACTTATGATTAATCGTTGATATCAAGAAATTTTCAAGAATATGGAAAACAGTCATGATCTTTCAAGTGGAAAAAGCAGATTACGTGAAAATCTATATAATACATTCCCAATTTTTTAAAATGTATTCAGATAGCCGGGCGCAATGGCTCACACCTGTAATCCTAGCACTTTGGGAGGCCGAGGCAGGTGGATCAGCTGAGATCAGGAGTTCATGACCAGCCTGGCCAACATGGTAAAACCCCGTCTCTACTAAAAATACAAAAATTAGTTGGGCATGGTGGCAGGTGCCTGTAATCCCAGCTACTTGGGAGGCTGAGGCAGGAGAATTACTTGAACCTGGGAGACGGAGGGTGCCACTGCACTCAGCCTGAGTGACAAGAGCAAAACTCCATCTCAAACAAACAAACAAAAAAGTACTCAGAGAAAAAAAGACTGGTCTAAGTATGAGATTGTGTGGGATTTTAATTCTCATACTATTACTCTTCTATATTTTCCAAATTTTCTTCACAGCACATATATTACATTTATAACCAGCAAAAGAATAAGATACAAAAATGAAGATTTTTCTCATATAATTTTAATTATCAAAAATTTTAAACGCTTACTAAAGTATTAAGGACTAACTTTCAACTAAAATGACCTGAACATTAAGAAAACATACACACTCCTGGGCGTGGTGGTTCACACCTGTAATCCCAGAACTTTAGGAGGCCGAGGCGGGATGATTGCTTCGCTTGAGTCCAGGAGCTTGAGACCAGCCTGGGCAACACTGCAAAACCCCGTCTCTATCAAATATACAAAAATTAGCCAAGTATGGTGGCGTGTGCTGGTAGTCCCAGCTACTAAGGAGGCTGATTTTAACCTGGGAGATTGTTCCACTGCACTCCAGCTTGGGTGACAGAGCCAGACCCTGTCTCAAAGAAAATAAAACATATACACACTATAATTAGATTATCTCGAACTTCTGAAGATTTCTTTTTTTTTTTTTTCTGAGACAGAGTCTTGCTCTGTCACCCAGGCTGGAGTGCAGTGGCGCGAGCTCAGCTCACCACAAGCTCCGCCTCCTGGATTCACGCCATTCTCCTGCCTCAGCCTCCCAAGTAGCTAGGACTACAGGCGCCCACCACCACGCCTGGCTCATTTTTTGTATTTTTAGTAGAGATGGGGTTTCACCATGTAAGCCAGGATGGTCTCGATCTCCTGACCGTGTGATCTGCCCGCCTTGGCCTCCCACAGTGCTGGGATTACAGGCATGAGCCACCTCACCCAGCCTAAGATTTCCTAATTTTTATAAGCAAATGCTTACCGCTCAGGGGATTCTTCATAAATACTGTGACATTCTGTATTCTCAAGCATGAGACTTCTACTGAGGTTTTGTACCCCTGGATAATGGAAGTTAGCAAAGGAGTGTGACATTGGAGAAGTTTTGTTTCCAAGGTCTGAAATTCTCTTATCATGACTGGTTAGTCCACAGGTGAGGCCATCTAAAGCAGGATTCAGAGAGCGGGTCATATAGGCATCAGCTGATTGAGGTCTTCTCATTGGGGACGATGGATAGGGAGAGAGTTTGCTGATAAGAGGAGTCAAAAGATCAGCATATGCAGCTTTTGTAGGTTTCAGAAGTTTGTCAACATGAATATTAAGCATTTTCTGTTCAAAAGCACAAGAGAAGACAGAAGATGGAAGATTCTGAAGCCATGACAGTAAACTCAGATCCAAGTCATCACAACCATTACCACATAAGAGGTCGATGCCAAGAAGCACTTCGCTTTCTGTAATTTCTTCTCCAGTTGCTTTACTCTGACAAAATTCTACACAGCATTCATAAAGTAGGCCTTTCATTACAAGCTGAAATAAACGATTGTTACTAGCTTTAAAACCAGCTTCACTTAGCTTCCTATCAGCAGGGATGAATTCTGCAACCATGACACAAGCCTCTTCAAAACAGTGAACTCGTGCGGTACTGGGATTCCAGTCCTTAAACTCGGCATGATTGGTCAGACGAGGCAAAGTCAAAAGCAAACAGAGCTTACTATAGTCATCTTTAGAAGGACAGTATTCTTCTAGAGCATGTAAACATTGCACAGCTTCTTGCATGGTAAATTCCAGCTGTAAGAAAAATACAAATGATCAAATAATCACTATAAAAAACATGCTGTAAAATATGAAAACAACAAGAGTACAAAGAATAAATTATATTGCCACAGAATACTCATATAATCTGTCGGATATGCAACAGCTTTCAAGACAGGAACCAAAATGTTTTCACAACTAAAATAAAAATAATAAAAAATTTGGTTAATTAGCGCATTAAACTTTTATCTATAAAAACATTGTTCTATTATAATTCAGGCTTAAGACGGGATCTCACTCTTCTGCCCATGCTGGAGTGCAGGGGTTATTCATACACACAAATATAGTGCACTACAGCCGTGAACTCCTGGGCTCAAGTGATCATTAGCCTCTAAAGTAGCTGGGACCACAGGTGTGCCACAGCTCTCAAATATACAATTTTTTAAGGGTAAGAATAATTTTTCTAGAAATAAAAATTGAAGCATGCCAATATTCAACTGTTTATAAACCCTGCTATTATTCCAGCTTACCCAAAAGGCAAAAGAGCCATTCTGTTAGTCCTAACTTACCTTAGAGCAAAATTGTGTGGGGATAGAGAGTCAAGAAAAGGGAGCCGAGCGTGGTGGCTCGCACCTGTAATCTCAACAATCTGGGAGGCCAAGGCGGGCAGATCACGAGGTCAGGAGTTCGAGATCAGCCTGGCCAACACAGTGAAACCCTGTCTCTAATAAAAATACAAAATATTAGCTGGGCGTGGTAGCAGGTGCCTGTAACCCCAGCTACTCCGCAGGCTGAGGCAGGAGAATTACTTGAACCCGGGAGGTTGAGGTTGCAGAGAGCCAAGATCACGCCATTGCACTCCAGCCTGGGCGACAGTACGAGACTCTGCCTCAAAAAAAACGGAAAGGGAAAGCCTACAGTTGACTTACTACAAAACAATCCAGACAGACCAAAAAGGAAGCTTAGCTGAGAGACAAATTATAATAATTTGTATAGTGAATACTGTCTTTGAATCACAAGCTTTTAATGATGTAAGGAACCTTAGCGCTCACCTGGTCCAGCCTCCATATCTTACATATGGGAAAAGTCAGGGTACACATTTACCAAGGTAATTCAGTTGATTAGTGGCGAAGACAGAATAAAAAATAGGTCTCCTAACTCATGTTCCAGTGTTCTTTTCACTTTTGAACATCATTGTCTGGCAAATATTTCTCTATCTGAAAGTCTCCACTGTAAAATCCTTTGGTTTTTGCCACAGTCTGAATGTTTGTGCCTCCCTAAAATTCCTATGTTGAAATCCTAACCCCACAAGGTAATGGTATTAGAAAAGCCGGGCCTTTGGGAGGTGACTGGGTTATAAATGCTCAGCCCTCATGAATTAGATTAGTGCCCATATAAGAGACCCCAGAGAGCTAGCTAGCCTCTTTAACCAGGTGAAAAACACAGCTAGAAGGCACCATCCATGAACCAGAGCACAAGCCCTCACCAGACAACGAATCTGCTGGTACCTTGATCTTGGACTTTACAGCTACCAGAACTGTGAGAAATAAACTTCTATTGTTTACCAGCCCCCTAGTTTATGATATTTTGTTATAGAAGCTCAAATGGACTAAGACACTTTACTTCAGTTAACAGTTACTAGAACTTAATAAAAGTTTTCTCGGTTTTAGTATTAACACTGAATCTTTAAAAGTCACTTTCCTAATCAAAATGAATTTAATTTCATTAAATTTAAATAATCATGAAGATAAACATTTCAGCAAAAAAACTATCTCTGGATCAAAGAAAATACGGAAAAGACAAGAGAAAAAGGAAATAAACATAACCAACCCACTTCTGGGATTAAAAAAAGAAGAAATGAGGAAGAGTCATCAAGTCAAACTTTGGCTATTGCTGACTTACCTTAAACAAGAGAGATGCACACACGCTTCAACTAGCCAGCTATTTATATATCTTGGTTTAAACCATGGAACAAGTTTAGAAGCGCTACAGATTGAAAATACTACACCTGGAAAACACCAGATCTTGCCCCATCCCAGCTCATAAAAACTTTGAAAACTTGTGATGCTAATCCTTCGTTTCAGTGACTAAAATACTTATGACTGAAAACAAGACTAGGGCGCAAACCTTCAGGAATAAAAATCTTACATGCTGGGGCTCATCTTCTGCTGACATTGCATTGTTAACACATAAAGCTTCTAAAAACTTCTGCTTCAGGATAATATAACGAAACCTGTGGAAAAAAAGGAAACATTAATTTTTCCAATGTCTGATGTCAAATATACTTAGAAGTTACTATATAAGTACTTTTGCTTTAAGAAAATTATTCAAATAATCAAATAATTTACAAGGCTTCTTATCATATTGAAGCCATAACTGAAGAAAGTTCAGTCACAAGTAATCACAATTTAACACTCAGAGAATGAATTTCTATTTCCAATATTAATTGTAAACAAAAATCCAATTTTTATAGAAGATATCAAATGTTACCTAATATTAAATCAAAAGTCTTATATCCAAAATGTTTTGTTTACCTTACATTCTGTTTTTTCTTTATTAAAAAAATTTTCATTGACAAATAGTAGTATATATTTATGGGGTATGTTACATTTTTATATACATATACATTGTAGAAAGATTAAATCAAATATTTTCTTTTTAAATATGAGAAAAGTCTAATAAAAAATGGGACTGAAAGGGTAGGAGAAAATTAACATTTCTAAAACGTTACGAAATAGAGACTTAGAGCTTTTTTTTTTTTTTAAATAGAGACAGAGTCTTCTGCTCTGTCACCCAGACTGGAGTACAGTGGCATGATCACAGCTCACTACAGCCTCAAACTTTGGCCCAAGCAATCCTCCTGCCTCAGCCTCCCAAGCAGCTAGGACTACAATTGTGTATCACAGCACCCAGCCAATTTTTAACATTGTTTTGTAGAGACTGGGTCTCACTTTGTTGCTCAGATTGATCTCAAATTCCTGGCTTCAAGCAATTCTCCTGCCTCAGCCTCCCAAAGTGCTCGGATTACAAGTATCAGCCACTGTACCTGGTCCCAACTTAAAGCTTTTTAACAAGAATTTTTCAGTGAGGGAAGGGATAGCAAAGAGTCTACCTAAGTTGTCTAAGAATCAAAAGCTTTATTGCCCAAAGCAATTTATAGAAAAAGTATTTCTAAGTCTGGAAAGAAAAAAATAATGAACCTTCAGTCATTCTTTCAGCCACTATTGTAGTAGCAAATTGTGTCTAATAAAACAAAACCCCTGCCTTAAAAAAGAGGGTCACCTAATAAATTATATGAAATATTCACAGAATTCAGCAAGGTCTCAAGTATAAAACCAATTGTACAAAAGGGGTGGAAAGTTAAAAAAAAAAAAAAAAAGACATAATAACTGACTCTCAGAAGACAATCAGAATTGTACCAGGTAAAGGCAGGAGATGGGGAAGGGATTAATATTCCAGATAAGTGAAGAATGTACAAATGCAAAGAAATATCAAGCAGCATGGTCTGAACAGCAAATCAAAAAACAACAAGAGGTTCAACTTCTGATAATGATGGAGTAACTTGTATCTGGCTAACTTTCTGCATATAACAACAATAAATCCTACATAAAATACAAAAAATGACTATTTTATTTGTTTATGGATTGACTGATTGAGACACAGTCCTGCTCTGTCGCCCAGGCTGGAGTGCAGTGGCACAGTCTCGGCTCACTGCAATCTCTGCCTTCCAGGTTCAAGCAATTCTCCTGCCTCAGCCTCCCAAGTAGCCAGGATTACAACCATGTGCCACCACACCCAGTCAATTTTTTTTCGTATTTTTAGTAGAGACAGGATTTTGCCATCTTGGCCAGGTTGGTCTCCAACTCCTGACCTCAGGTGATCTGCCTGCCTTGGCCTTCCAAAGTGCTGGGATTACAGGCGTGAGTCACCATGCCTGGCCTCAAAAAATGACTATTTTGAATGCATTTGAAAAGCTGGCACAATTAGAGGGAAGTCAACCCTTAAAAAAAGAGAAATTTGCCAGGTGTGTTGGCTCAAGCCTGTAATCCCAGCACTTTGGGAGGCCAAGGTGAGTGGATCACGAGGTCAGGAGTTCGAGACCAGCCTGGCCAACACAGTGAAACCCCATCTCTAAAAATACAAAAATTAGCTGGGTATAGTGGTGCACACCTGTGGTCCCAGCTACTCGGGAGGCTGAGGCAGGAGAATCGCTTGAACCTGGGAAGCGAAGGTTGCAGTGAGCCAAGATCGTGCCACTGCATTCTAGTCTGGGCAACAGAGTGAGACTCCATCTCAAAGAAAAAAATAAAAATAAAAACACCGAAATTTCAGAGGTCAGATTCAAGGGCATAAGGCTTTCCAGTTGAGGGCACTCAGTTCACACAGTGTGAGCTAGAACTCAAACAGAATGCTGTGGCTTGAAGAGTCTGGTACTGACTGAGCAAAATGGCTCATACTTGTAATCTTAGTGCTTTGAGAGGCCAAGGCAGGAGGATTGTTTCAGCCCAGAAGTTCAAGACCAGCCTGGGCAACAAAGTGAGACCTGGTCTCTATAAAAAATCTAAAAATTAGCCTAGCGGGGTGACACATGCCTGTGGTCCCAGCCACACAGGAGTCTGAAGCAGGCAAATCACTTGAGCCCAGGAAGTCAAGGCTAGAGTGAGTTGTGTTCATACCACTGCACTCCAGTCTGGGCAACAGAATGAGACCTTGTCTCAAAAAAAAAGTTTGGTACTGCCAGAGCAGCTGAAAAATGAGTGGAAGATCCAAAAAAAGAGGGAGTCACAGTAGGAAACATACCAAAATCTACTGTATAAACTTAGGTACCCCAATCCCTGGCTATCCCCTAAACTGTAAAGATGCAAGGGAGACTCCAAGGAGTCTGGAGAAAACAGATGAAAGGCCAAAGAACTGAGCAGAGATTTTGGCTGGTATCCGTAAGAGGGGAGAAAGAGTTTGCATTTTGAAGCTACCTAAGTTAAATAATTGCCTGTATAAAAATCAAACTTTTTATGTAGGAAGAGAACAGAATTCAGAGTCTCAAGAGTGAAGCTACAATGTGCAGATTACATTTACAAAATAATTAGATATAGTTAAAAAAAAAACAAAAAGTGACTCCCAGTTAAGAGAAAAGGCAATCATTAGAGACTGAGCCTGATATAAGCACAAGTCCAAATTACCAAACAAGCAAACAAGCAGCTACTCTCGGTATGTTGAAGGACCTAAAGAAAAATGTAATCATAATGAACGAACAGATGGAAAAATCTTACCAAAAAATTATACAAATTTGAAAATGAAAAGCATAATATTCTAAGTGAAAAATTCACTGTGGAATTTGAAACTGCAGTGCCACACACATGCCACTGCACATCAGCCTGGTGGCAGAACAAGAACCTGTCTTTAAAAATTCACAATTTATCATCAGATTGCTAATAGCAGAAGAAAAGGTCAGTGAACATTAAATCAACTTAAAATAATCCAAAAGAACACAGGGGAAGCTGGGGCAACATGGTGAAACCCCAACTCTGAAAAACTACAAAAATTAGCTAGGCTGATGGCACATGCCTGTAGTCCCAGCTACTTGAGAGGCTGAGGTGGGAGGATTGCTTGAGCCCAGGAGACCAAGGCTGCAGTGAGCTGTGATCATGCCACCACACTCCAGCCTGGATGACAGAGAGAGATCAGTTTGTTTACTCTCTGCTCAAAGCCAGTGGAGAAAGAAAAATAAAAATAAAAATTTTTGTTCATTGTTTTGCTAAGCTTCTACCAAAATGATGAGACAATAAAAACTTTAGATAAAATCTTACCTTTTTTTGTCAAATTTTTCCATACATTCTAGAGGCTGAATGAACTGAAGAACTTCGTCCCATTGACCATCAAGAATTAGCTGCCTGAATTAAAAAAAAAAAAAAAAAAACCAGTATGTCACCAAATTCAGGTTATACTAATTAAAAGCAGAACAGGTGACAAAACAGCATTCAAACTTCATAAAGCACATAATGAGATTAACATTTTATTTGATTCCTCAAACAAATGTTTCATAACTTTTTTTTTTTGGAGACAGAGTGTCGCTCTGTTGCCCAGGCTGGAGTGCAATGGCACGATCTCAGCTCACTACAACCTCCGTCTCCTGTGTTCAAGCAATTCTCCTGCCTCAGCCACCCGAGGAGCTGGGACTATGGGCTCACACCACTATGCCCCACTAATTTTTTTGTGTTTTTAGTAGACACAGGGTTTCACCATGTTGGCCAGGCTGGTCTCAAGCTCCTGACCTCAGGTGATCCACCCACCTTTGCCTCTCAAAGTGCTGGGATTACAGGCATGAGTCACCTCGCCTGGCCTAAATTTTTCATAACTTACTTGTAACGACATATACTATATGAGAAGAATGTGTGAATCTACAACCACTCATACTAACGTATATGTGGTTTTTGACCTACGTAAAAACATTGGACACGCTGGGCGTGGTGGCTCACGCCTGTAATCCCAGCACTTTGGGAGGCCAAGGCGGGCAGATCACCTGAGGTCAGGAGTTTGAGACCACCCTGGACAACATGGTGAAACCCTGTCCTCTACTAAAAGTACAAAAATTAGCTGGCCATGGTGGCGGGCGCCTGTAATCCCAGCTACTCAGGAGGCTGAGGCAGGAAAAGCTTGAACCTGGGCGGCGGAGGTTGCAGTGAGCCAAGATCGCACCACTTCACGTCAGCCTGGGCAACAAAAGCAAGACTCTTGTCTCCAAAAAAAAAAAAAAACTGGACTAAGTCTAAAAGTTCCTATATTTCCACATTCATCTTACAGTTTTAAAGCTATTATACATTATTTTAAGAACAAGTGGCTGGGCGCAGTAGCTCATGTCTGTGGTCCCAGCACTTGAGGAAGCTAAGGTAAGCAATTCACTTGAGCTAAGGAGTTCGAAACCAGCCTGGGAAACATGGTGAAACCCCGTCTCTACAAAAAATACAAAAATTAGCCAGACATAGTGGTGCACGCCTGTGGTCCCAGCGACTCAGGAGGCTGAGGTGGGAGGATCACTTAAGCCCACATTGTCAAGGCTGCAGTGAGCTGAGATTGTGCCACTGCACTCCAGCCTGGGCAACAGAGTGAGACACTATCTCAAAAAAACACACAAAAAAAGAAAGAACAAGTGATCACTTGAGCCCAGCAGTTCAAGACTAGCCTGGCCAATATGCAAAACCCCATCTCTACAAAAAATTTAAAATTAGCTGGGCATGGTGGTACATGCCTGTAGCCCCAGCTATTCAGAAGGCTGAGGTGGGATGATCGCTTGAGTCAAGAAGGTCATGGCTGCAGCGACCATGGTCATGCCACTCCACTCCAGCCTGGCAGCCTAGGTGACATAGCAAGACCCTGTTTCAAAAAAAAAGGAAAAAGAATTTTAAAAGCTGGGAGTGGGCCAGGCATGGTGGCTCATGTCTGTAATCCCAGCACTTTGGGAGGCCAAGGCGGGCGGGTCACCTGAGGTCAGGAGTTCAAGACCAGACTGGCCAACATGGCGAAACCCCATCTCCACTAAAAATACAAAAACTACAGGTGCCTGTAATCCCAGCTTACTTGGGAAGCTCAGGCAGAGAGAATCGATGGAACCCAGGAGGCAGAAGTTGCAGACAGCCAAAGTAGCACCACTGCAGTCCAGCCTGGGTGACAGAGTGAGACTCCATCTCCAAAAAAAAAAAAGGCGGGCGTGGTGGCTCACACCTGTAATCCCAACATGTTAGGAGGCTGAGGCAACATGGTGAAAACCCATCTCAACTGGGGGTGATTTTGCACACCGTCAGGACATTTGGCAACATCTAAAGACATTTTTGGTAGTCACAACTGGGGATACTACTGGGATCTAGTGGGTGGAGCTACTGGGATCTAGTTGGGGATGCTGTTAAATATCCTACAACAAAGGACAACCCTCCACAACAAAGAATTATCCGGCCCAGATGCTAGCAGTGCCAAGGCTGAGAAACTCTGCTCTACATTGTGAATTCTATGTGAAATCTACAGCTTTGAGAAATCTAACAATAACGTTTACACTGAGAATGAAAACAGCAAGGAATAAGAACAAGTTTCATCCTACTTTAAATGGTCTATGGGAATATCCAAAAGTTACAAGGCATTCTTATTTCTTTTCTTTTACAATGGCAATTTCCCTATTTTTGAACGTTTTAGAACAGAGAAATTTTAAATGGGAAGGATGGGCAGGAAGACCTACACAGGATTAACAATATTCTGCAAAGAAGAAATATTAATAAAAGCAGGATGGGCACAGTGTCTCACGTTTGTAAATCCCAGCACTTTGGGAGGCTAAGATGGGAGGATCACTTGAGGTCAGGAGTTCAAGACCAGCCAAGGCAGCAATATAGTAATAGCCCATCTCTATTAAAAAAAGTTTAAAATAAAGAAATTTTTTAGGCCGGGCATGGTGGCTCACGCCTGTAATCCCAGCACTTTGGGAGGCTGAGGTGGGCGGATCGTGAGGTCAGGAGATTGAGACCATCCTGGCTAACATGGTGAAACTCCGTCTCTACTAAAAATACAAAAAATTAGCCAGGCATGATAGCAGGCGCCTGTAGTCCCAGCTACTCGGAAGGCTGAGGTAGGAGAATGGCGTGAGCCCGGGAGGTGGAGCTTGCAGTGAGCCAAGATCCCACCACTGTACTCCAACCTAGGCGACAGAGTGAGACTACATCTCAAAAAAAAAAAAGGAAATTTTTAAAATAAAAATAAAGCAATCACAGCATCTCATAATCATTTTATAAAGGTGAATTTCAATATTCAAAAAGAAAGGATGTAATTTCAAAGGCCAGCCCTTTAAGATGAACATATTTAGTTTTTTTTGTTTTTTTTTGAGACAGAGTCTTGCTCTGTTGCCCAGGCTGGAGTGCAGTGGCACGATCTCGGCTCACTGCAAGCTCCACCTCCCAGGTTCATGCCATTCTCCTGCCTCAGCCTCCCGAGTAGCTGGGACTACAGGCACCTGCCACCACGCCCAGCTAATTTCTTGTATTTTTAGTAGAGACGGAGTTTCACCATTTTAGCCAGGATGGTCTCAATCTCCTGACCTCGTGATCTGCCCACCTCAGCCTCCCAAAGTGCTGGGATTACAGGTGTGAGCCACTACGCCCAGCCAAACATATTTAGTTTAATGAAAAACCTACTATTTTATTATTATTTGCATTTCACCTAAGACCAGTAAAATTTCATCATAAATCAAGCAGGAGGGTACTTGAGAGCAGCCACTGTTAAATTCTAGGAGTATTAATGCTTGAAAGACAGTGCTTAAAAAAATACTACACTAAAAACTAAGCTCTCTGGGGTTGGATGATATTCATAACACAAAATATAGGGAAGTGCAACAAGTTTAAATAGACTCCCCTAATATAATAAAGCTTTGTTGTTGTTGTTGCTGTTGTTGAATGGTTCCTTAAGTTAGGAATACTTCATTTTTTTTTTTTTGAGATGGAGTTTCCTTCTTGTTGCCCAGGCTGGAGTGCAATGGTACGATCTCAGCTCACTGAAACCTCCGCCTCCTGGGAGGAACACTTCATTTCTTAAGGCTTTCCAAATCACAAAATGCCACATGTCCAAAAATCTGTACTTCTTGTCAAGGATATTTGGTATCTCATAAAAATAGAATACATTTCTGCCTGCAAATTTGGGATTTTCTGTTTCTATCCAATTCAAACTAGAATATATTTAGCTTTCCATTTTGGCAAACATGTTACTTCACTTTGCCTTGCAATTCCACCTCTAAGAATCTTGTCCTAAGGAAATAATCCAATATATAGAAAAAGTCTCGGCCAGATGCATTGGCTCACGTCTGTAATCCCAGCACTTTGGGAGACCAAGACAGGCAGATCATTTGAGGTCAGGAGTTCAAGACCAGCCTTGCCAACATGGTGAAATCTTGCCTCTACTGAAAATACAAAAATTAGCCAGACGTGGTGGTGTGCACCTGTTGTCCCAGGTACTTGGGAGGCTAAGGCAAGAGAATCACTTGAACCCAGGAGGTGGAGGTTGCAGTGAGCTGAGATCACACCACAGCACCCCAGCCTGGGTGACAAAGCAAGACTCTATCTCAAAAAAAAAAAAAAAAACTCATGTATAAAAGATGTTCTGTAGAGCAATTATTTAAGATAAATTGGGAACAATTGTGTAAAATTAGGGGAACCATTTAGGAAATTAAGTAAACTGGAAATTTTTATTTGTAGCTGGAATTACAGGCATGCACCACCATGCCCAGCTAATTTTAGTTTGGTTTTTTTTTTTTTTTGTTTTTTTTTTTTTGGTTTTTTTTTTTTGAGATGGAGTCTCGCTCTGTCGCCCAGGCTGGAGTGCAGTGGTGTGATCTCAGCCCACTGCAAGCTCCGCCTCCCAGGTTCACGCCATTCTCCTGCCTCAGCCTCCAGAGTAGCTGGGACTACAGGTGCCCGCCACCACGCCCAGCTAATTTTTTGTATTTTTAGTAGACACGGGGTTTCACTGTGTTAGCCAGGATGGTCTCGAACTCCTGACCTTACTTAGGTAAAATACCCACCTCGGCCTCCCGAAGTGTTGGGATTACAGGCATGAGCCACCATGCCTGGACTTTTTAAATTTATTATTTATTTATAATTTATTTATTTATTTAGTCTCGCTCTGTCACCCATGCTAGAGTACAGTGGCACCATCATGGCTCACTGAAACCTCCACCTCTCGGGCTCAAGTGATTTTCCTGCCTCAGCCTCCCGAGTATCTGGGACTAGAGGCATGCACCACCACATGCGGCTAATTTTTGTATTTTTAGTAGAGACGGGGTTTCACTACGTTGGCCAGTCTGGTCTCAAACTCCTGACCTCGGGTGATCTGCAGACTCCCAAATGGCTAGGATTACAGGCATGAGTCACCATGTCCGGCCTGAAGATTTTTTAAATATGAATTTGTAATCACACAGAGAAACCTTGTGATGTTAATAGATAAGGCACGATTCTAAATTACAAACACAACAGAATTGTAATTTTTAATAGATGCAAAAAAAAGATGCACAGTAATTACACTCTAAGAATGAAAACAGCAAGGAATAAGAACAATACTATGTCTGCGTGGTGGGGTAATTTTTCTTTCATTTATCTTTCTATATTTTCTACAATGAACACATTTTATTTCTATGGCCAAAAAATGGTATTTCAGAAACATTTTCTTACCTTTTCAAAGTCTCTGATTTTCTCAGTCAAATATCTTTTATTATGATACCACAACCACAATGGAGTTGTGACTCTTGTTCTTTTTAACAGACCTCTGGGTCTTACTACTGAAAACATTCTACAGAAAGCATTATTTTGTAAATGTTCTTTTTTATATTTTTGTATTTTTGAGATGGAGTCTCACTCTGCTGCCCAGGCTGGAGTGCAGCAGTGCCACCTCAGCTCACTGCAACCTCCACCTCCCCGGTTCAAGCGATTCTCCTGCTTCAGCCTCCCAAGTAGATGGGACTACAGCCTCCTGAGTAGCTGGAATTACAGGCATGTGCCACCACGCCCAGTTAATTTTTACATTTGTAGTACAGGTGGGATTTCACCATGTTGGCCAGGCTGGTCTCAAACTCCTGACCTCAAATGATCCGCCTGCCTCAGCCTCCCAAAGTGCTGGGATTACAGGCATGAGACACCATGCCCGGCCTATTTTGTAAATGTTCTATTTTTTAAATATTTTTTTAAATTACACTTACATAGCCTTTTCATGATTATAAAGTTCTGTCTGTATTAAATATATTACCTTATTAATACTTAACATCTCTTTGAAGGAGCTACAAACTTCACAGTATAATGAAATCATACCTCAGGAAAAGCATATCATCTGAAAACAGGCCATTTATGACTCCACTTTCCTTCTCCAGGGCCAGCATACTAATGTGAAGCTTCTTTGAATTCAGGAAGTCCAAAATTAGCTTAATGATTTCAACCTCTTTTACATTCACTGTTTCCTCAGCCGTCATATTGATAGCCTAAATATGAAACAGAAAAACAATAAAGCTAGTCCTATTGATTTATTTCTAAGTTTAACTGCCTGGAAACTACACATAACAGGTTTACTGGGAATCTTTAGTACACATATTCTGAAGTGAAGTTAACTTAGTATTTATCAAAACCAAGTCATTCTTTAATGTGTGACAATGGTATGGCCATGACTTTTTAAAGTCCTTATTTTTGAGATACATATTGGAATAATTACAGATTAAATGATATAAAGTTTGTGATTTACATGAAAATAATAGAAGAGAAGAGTGGAAAGAGATAAAGATGAAACAAGAATGATCATGGTTACTGAATCAGGGTGATAGGTAAATGAGAGTTTATTATATAATCCTGTCTACTCCTACCTGTTTAAAATTTTCCATAATAAAGAATATTTTTAAAAGTCATTAATAATCAAACCATGTTTAGCTATGTCCCAAATACATTGTCCCAGGTATGCTCTAATACTTCACTCAATAAGTACTTAATGCCTTTTCTCTGTGACAGACACCATTCTGTACTCAGCAGACATTGGCCTTGCCTTAAGAAGCTTTAGCCTAGCAGCAATACCTAAATGATACCTGGTCAGTACAGTGGAGCCAAACAAAACAAGGTTAGTTAAGATGTGCAACTTTAGGTCAGGTGCAGTGGCATACGCCTGTAATCCCAGTACTTTGGGAGGCCAAAGTGGGAGGACTGCCTGAGCTCAGGAGTTCGAGACCAGCCTGGGAAACATGGCAAAACCATGTCGCTACAAAAAATAAAAAAATTAGCAGGCCATGATGGTGTGCGTCTATATTCCCAGCACTCTGGAGGCTGAGGTGGGAGGATCGCTTGAGCCCAGGAGATCAAGGCTGCAGTGAGCAAAGATCATGCCAGTGCACTACAGCCTGAGCAACAGAATGAGACTCCGTCTCAAAAAAAAAAAAAAAAAGAAAGAAAGAAAAAAGTGCAACTTTAGTCATATGGGTAATATCAGTGATATTTCCATACTCTCCAAGCTTCCTTCTCTTACCTGTAGGTCTGCTACAACTGAGCACGTAATGCTCAGGTTATGAATCCATAAAGATTTAGACCTGGGAGGACTATAAGATCATTTGTTCAACATTCTAATTTTACCAGTGAGGTCACACAAGTTAAATGGCCTAAACTGTTGCAGTTTTCAAATGTTAAGGCTCAGAGCAATGCAAAATACCACCACACTAGTGGAGTAGCCACAAAGAAACTTCATCAGATGAAACAGACTATAAGCAAATCTTTCTCACAGGACCAACTTACTCTAACGAAGCTTGCAGAAACATAAACATACACATGTGGACTGGGTGTAGAGACTCACGCCAGTAGTCCCAGCACTTTGTGGGGCTGAAGCAGGAGGATCACTTGAGCCCAGAAGTTAGAAGTTACATACAGTGAGCTATGATCACATCACTGCACTCCAGCCTGAACAACAGAGGAAGACCATGTCTCTAAACAAAACAAAACAAAAAAATATACGTAGGCCCACAGGTGTTGTTTCCATTTATTTAATTTTGGGTCAATTTATTTGTTCATAACAAGAAATGCAGATGTCTACCAGACTACAATGCTCTCATCAGCAGATGAGTACATTTTCTCCCTCAGCTAGAGGCCTGGGCACGGTGGCTCACACCTGTAGTTCCAGCACTTTCAGAGGTCGAGGTGGGAGGATCACTTGAGCCCAGCAGCACGAGACCAGCCTGGGCAACATGGTGAAGCATGGTCTCTACAAAAAAATATAAAAATTAGCCAGGCCGGGCGCGGTGGCTCAAGCCTGTAATCCCAGCACTTTGGGAGGCCGAGACGGGCGGATCACGAGTTCAGGAGATCGAGACCATCCTGGCTAACACGGTGAAACCCCGTCTCTACTAAAATACAAAAAAAATTAGCCGGGCGAGGTGGGGGGCGCCTGTAGTCCCAGCTCCTCGGGAGGCTGAGGCAGGAGAATGGCGTGAACCCGGGAGGCGGGGCTTGCAGTGAGCTGAGATCCGGCCACTGCACTCCAACCTGGGCAACAGAGCCAGACTCCGTCTCAAAAAAAAAAAAAAAAATTAGCCAACATGTGTGCCTGTAGTTCCAGTTACTCAGGAGGCTGAGGTGGAAAGGTCACCGGAGCCCCAGAGGTTGAGGCTACAGGGAGCAGTGATCATCCACTGCACTCCAGCCTGGGTGGTAGTGTGAGACCCTGCCTCAAAAAAAAAAAAAAAAAAAAGAAGAAGAAGAAGGCTGGGCACGGTGGCTCACACCTGTAATCCCAGCACTTTGGGAGGCTGAGGTAGATGATCAGGAGTTTGAAGCCAGCCTGGCCAACATGGTGAAACTCTGCCTCAACTAAAAATACAAAAATTAGCTGAGCATGGTGGTGCGTGCCTGTAATCCCAGCTACTTGAGAGGCTGAGGCAGAACTGCTTGAACTCAAGAGGCGGAGGTTGCAGTGAGCCGAGATTGTACCACTGCACTCCAGTCTGGGCGATAGAGCCAGAGTCCATCTTGGGGAAAAAAAAAACAAACAAACAAGAAAAAAAAAAAGGTGCTAGGGTAAACAAGGGACAAACCACAGAAAAACAATTATACGACTCACTCAAATATTTAATGACATCAGACTACACAAATCCCTCTACAGAGAAGAACATGTCTGCTTCCGGAAACAGTAAATCACGAACTTCTCTCCCAACACACCAGCTGCCCAACTCCGCATGCTTTAGGTTTCCCTTTGCTATCTTCTGAGCTGACCACCATCCTCCTGTTCATAGACTTCGTCTAAAAGAGGATACAATAAAATGAGTAACATTTCCACTCACTAAAACTCACTAAATTCTTTTTTTTTTTTTTTTTTTTTTTTAAGACAAGGTCTTGCTCTGTTGCCTAGGCTAGAGTACAGTTGCATGACCATGGCTCACTGCAGCCTTGACCTCCCAAGCTCAAGTGATCCTCCCGCTTCAGCCTTCCAAGTACCTGGGATCATAGGTGTGTGCCACCATACCCAGCTAATTTTTTATTTTATTTTTTGTAGAGACGGGATCTACCTATGTTGCCCAGGCTGTTCTCGAACTCCTGGGCTCAAGCAATCCTCTCGCCTCAGCCTCCCAAAGTGTTGGGATTACAGGGATGAGCCACCGTGCCCACCTTTTTTTTTTTTTTTTCAGGTTATCTGTGGAAACTACTCATTAAATTCTGATCATATCAGAACTGTCTCCCTAATATTATTCTTAGAGCACACTGATTAGTGATTTTAGCATTCCTCAAATCTTTAGATGAAAAATATTCCCTCCTCTGTAGGTTCTTAGATGGCACATCACATGTATCTCCATGCACCAACCACACAAACTTAATGCAGAATTGGGACTGTAATTTTTTAATATAGCTCAATATACCAATGATACTAAACATTGTATAGGCCTCATATTCAACATTCAATCTAAATACTAGTCCAGATATAAAGTTAATCTGAATGGAATTTATGACAATAGTCCCACTTTAAATAATAACTACAAGTTTAATGCTGCTGTCATTTTTGGTGAATAAAGCCTAAAAGAACTACATTCTTACAAATACATATTTTATACTGACAGCTGAAGGTAACAGAAAATATATCCTAATTAACTTAAAATTGGTTCAAGTGTTTTTAAAAACAAAACTAATTAAAAAAAAGATAAGTTTTAATTCTATACCTTGAAATTCCCAGTAGAATAGTATATTTTAATCACCCAACCCAGAATTTTTTTTTTTTAAGACAGAGTCTCACTCTGTTGCCCAGGCTGGAGTGCAGTGGCACAGTCTTGGCTCGACGCAACCTCCCCCTCCTGGGTTCAAGCAATTCTCTTGCCTCAGCCTCCTGGGTAGCTGGGATTACAGGCGTGTGCTGCCACACCCCGCTAATTTTTTGTATTTTTAGTAGAGACGGGGTTTTGCCATGTTGGCCAGGCTGGTCTCAAACTCCTGACCTCAGGTGATCTGCCCACCTCGGCCTCCCAAAGTGCTGGGATTACAGGCAGGAGCCACAGCACCCGGCACAGAATTTTAATTCTTATAAGCTTCACTGTTGCTGAATACAGTATAAATATAGGCATAGGCACATGCCTGATGACTGTATGTTAGAATTATTCTCTTCTAACCCCCTTGTATTACTGAAACATTTATACAGGCTCCCAAAATCCTACCTCTATAAGTGATATATACTATATACTTTTTTTTTTTTCAGATGGAGTCTTGCTCTGTCACCTAGGCTAGAGTGCAGTGGCACAATCTCGGCTCACTGCAACCTCTGCCTCCCAGTTTCAAGGCATTCTCCTTCCTCAACCTCCCAAGTAGCTGGGATCACAGGCGCCCGCCACTGCACCTGGCTAATTTTTTTATTTTTAGTAGAGACAGGGTTTTACCATCTTGGCAGGGCTCTTCTTGAACTCCTGACCTCGTGATCCACCCGCCTTAGCCTCCCAAAATGCTGGGATTATAGGCGTGAGCCACCGCACCCAGCTATATACATATTTTAAACATCCATTTCGTCTAATCCCAGCTACTTTGGAAGGCTGAAGTGGGCAACATAGTGAGACCTTATCTTAAATAAATAAATAAATAACATATAATTAACATTTTCTAATCTCCTCAAACTATTTACCACAAAGTTAGAACTTTTCTCTAATTCAGAGAACTAGAATTCAATAATAATTACTTCTTCCTCTCTCCTCTGGGGGAGCTATAAATCTGTAAAAGATTTTAACAAGTTTAGGAACTACTAAAATTATCTTTTAAAATGAGATGCACACATAATATGTGTTCAATAAATAACTATTAGCTGAATTAACTTGAGAGGTAAAAAGTCACCAAAGACATGTCTCTACAAAAGTACAGAACAGATGACTATGGTTTTTTTTTGTTTGTTGGTTTTAGACAGGGTCTTACTCTGTCGCCTAGGCTGGAGTGCAGTGGGTCAATCATGGCTCACTGCAGCCTCGGCCTTCTGGGCTCAAGCAATCCTCCCACCTCAGCCTCCCAAGTAGCTGCGACCACAGGCATGTGCCACTGGGTCCAGCTAATTTTTGTTTTTTTTGTTTTGTTTTGTTTTGTTTGTAGAGATTGGGTTTCGCCATGTTGCCCAGGCTTAGTCTGACTGTTTGAACTCCTGCACTCAAGCAATCCACCCATCTCGACCTCCAAAGCGCTGGGATTGCAGGCATGAGCCATCACTTTGGCCCAGATGACTTTGTTTTTAATTGTTCAAAAACCCACTGAAAAGGATGGAGCTGTAACTGAAGCAATCCAACTATTTAGCCCAAGTCAATTCTGACAGCTTCTTAGGTAGACCTGCTAGTCCACAGCACATGTGAACGAACAATTGTTTGCCAGATAGAATTTATGTAGGTAAACAGTAAGAATGTATTTCACGGAAAACAAAACATAAAAGATTCTGAGTGTCTCAGTATTTCCTTATTAAATAACTTTTTTTTTTTTTTTTTTTTTGAGACGGAGTCTTGCTCTGTGGCCAGGTTGCCAGACTGGAGTGCAGTGACGTGATCTCAGCTCACCACAACCTCCACCTCCTGGGTTCAAGCAATTCCCCTGCCTCAGCCTCCCAAGTAGCTGGGATTATAGGCACGCACCAACACGCCAGCTAATTTTTTGTATTTTTAGTAGAGACGGGGTTTCACCATGTTGGCCAAGATGGTCTCGATCTCCTGACCTCGTGATCTGCCCACCTTGGCCTCCCAAAATGCTGGGATTACAGGCATGAGCCACCGCGCCTGGCCTTAAATAACTTTTTTAAAAAAACATTTTTGAGGTTAATAATTAACATTTTAATTAATTTAATATGTATTTAATAATACATATATAATTTACCATCTTCACCATTTTTATGTGTACAGTTCAGTGGTAATAAATAAATCTATATCTTTTTTCCCTTTCATCCTTGCCTTCCCTCTTTCCCTTCCGGCCTCTGGTTAAAATCACAAAAACGTAATTGTGAATTTTCCTTTAAAAAGTAAATTTTACTTATATCCAATATCCAGACTAGGTAAAGAAATGAGTGTTCTTTAAAAATAAATATGACTGGAAACCAGCTAGAAGGTATTTAGTATTCTAGTCCTTAGATACAATTAACATGTACTGAAATTAATTCCAGATGGCGTCTCTATATGGACTCCTATTGATTACTATCTTAGTAAAACAAGATTAGAGGGATGTATTAAAGGGTTAAAAATAAAATTATTTTTAGAAATCTAAGATTAAAGGTAAAATGCTAATAATACATATGAAACCGTCAGGCGTGGTGGCTCATGCCTGTAATCCCAGCACTTTGGGAGGCCGAGGCAGGTGGGTCACGAGGTCAGGAGTTCAAGACCAGCCTGGCCAAGATGGTGAAACCCCATCTCTACTAAAAATATAAACAAACTGACCAGGTGTGGTGGCTCACGCTTATAATCCATGGGAGGCTGAGGCTGGTGGATAACCTGAGGTCAGGAGTTCGAAACCAGCCTGGCCAACATGGTAAAACCCTGTCTCTACTGAAAATACAAAAACTAGCTGGGCGTGGTGGTGCATACCTGTGGTTCCAGCTACTCAGAAAGCTAAGGCAGGAGAATCACTTGAACCTGGGAGGCAGAGGTTCCAGTGAGCCAAGGTTGCGCCACTGTACTCCAGCCTGGGTGACAGAGCGAGACTCCGTCTCAAAATAAATAAATAAATAAAATTTCAAAAAAATTACCCAGGCATGGTGGGGGCGCCTGTAATCCCAGCTACTCGAGAGGCTGCGGCAGAGAATTGCTTGAACCTGGGAGGCGGAGGTTGCAGTGAGCCAAGATTGCACCACTGCACTCCAGCCTGGGCAACAGAGCAAGACTCCGTCTCAAAAAAAAAAAAAAAAAAGAAAGAAAATATACTAGTAATAATAATATATTGACTCTGTGTATTTCCATACAAAGATATGGAAAAACTTCATGAAAAAATACCACTGGTAGCTTTCTAACCAAATATAAGTAGATATGATTTAATTAAATGTTCATTTGCAATGCGGTTAAACACACAGTATGAAGGAAGAAAAACACAACAGGCTAAGAATTATTATAAATATAAGGATAAAAGAACTAGGGCACAGTCATCATAAACCTTATAGTCACGACAAAAGTGCTTAAGAAAGGCTCCATTAATCTGCAATTCCATCTCACACAATAAAAACTGCTCTCTTTAATCTTCCAAGTATTACAGAGTGCCTAACACAGAATAATAGTGCTTTACAATAGAAGTTCACAAGCAAAAATGCAGACAAGAAGATGAAGTGTCATGAAGCTTTTCAATAAAATATCAAACTGCAACACAGGACTACTGCATCTTTTCCTTTTTTTTTTTTTTTTAAAAAAAGGAAGAAAAAACCTGCTAGCTGTTTTTAGTAACATGGCATTCAAAAAACTTTATGTTGCTGCCACGTCACTTAATTTTAAATGTCCAGACCTGCAGGAATACATACGTGATGTTGCAAGTCACTTAACCTCTATGTGCCTCAATTTCTTCATTCATAAAGTAAGGGGATTCATTTGTCTAATTTCTATGATTTCCCTTCAAGTTTTATAAATTGCTTTAACTCACATTTCAATATCAGAAAGTACATATTCTTGGGAAATATCAATAATATATAGAAAATATCAAGTCTGGGCCGGCGCGGTGGCTCAAGCCTGTAATCCCTGCACTTTGGGAGGCCGAGACGGGCGGATCACGAGGTCAGGAGATCGAGACCATCCTGGCTAACATGGTGAAACCCCGTCTCTACTAAAAAATACAAAAAACTAGCCGGGCGCGGTGGCGGGCGCCTGTAGTCCTGGCTACTCGGGAGGCTGAGGCAGGCGAATCGCTTGAACCCGGGAGGCGGAGCTTGCAGTGAGCTGAGATCTGGCCACTGCACTCCGGCCTGGGCGACAGAGCGAGACTCCATCTCAAAAAAAAAAAAAAAAGAAAATATCAAGTCTGGGATAATCAGAAGCCTATAATTAATAAGGTCTGTTTAATAAGAAGAAACAAAATAGATTTGCATTAGATCACTTAAGCAAACAAACAAAAGAAAAGCTCTTTTAACCAAAGCTGTGATGTCTGCTAATCACCTAACATTTGTAACATGGGTGCAGCACATGTCCCTTCTTACTGTTGACAGCTGTTCTCAATTTATCAATTATTTTAATTTACCTTCTGGAACTGTGAATGATTTTTGGCCAGAAGAAATAAATTATGTTTAAAGCAGGTGCAACTTTATATAAGTATAAAAAGAAAAGAACCTAATATAAACTGTATGTTGTATATATGCATAAAATATCTCTGTAAAAAAACGTAAGAAATTGATTATATTGGTTGTATCCTAGAAGGAAAACTAGATAATTAAAGAATAGGAATGGAATCTGTACATCAAAGTAGCCCTGTAACATGAGTTTACCTATGTAACAAACCTGCACATGTACCCCTGAACCTAAAATAAAAGTTAAAAAAAAAAAAAAAGAAGAGGAATGGGAAGATAACTTTTCACTATATACCCTTTTCGAATTTTGTACCATGGACGAATATTACCTATTCAAAAAATTAAAAATAATAAAACATAAATAACAAATTTACATTTGCACACACACAAAGAATTAGTAAACTAATGCATATAATGAAGTAATAACATTTCAAAGGAATTTGTATTTTTTCCGCATAACCCAAGACTTCTCAGATCTGATTTAAATACCATTTCAATCTTTCTTTTTTGTTTTTTTGAAGACAGGGTCTTGCTCTCTATCCCAGGCTGAAGTGCAGTGGCACAATCTTAGCTCACTGCAGCCTCTACCTCCTGGGTTCAAGAGATCCTCCCGCCTTAGCTTTCCCAGTAATTGGGACTACAGGCATGCACCACCACACCTGGCTAATTTTTGTGTTTTTTGTAGAGACAGGGTTTCACCATGTTGCTCAGGCTGGTCTCCCACTCCTGGGCTCAAGAGATCTGCCAGCCTCAGCCTCCCCAAGTGCTGAGATTGCAGGCATGAGCGACTGCACCTGGCCTCAATCTTTCTTTACGAGATTAAGGACTAAGGTATGTGTGTTCTTTCCATATTCAAACCCAGACATTTTTTAACAAGTATGTTTAAAATTACTGAAGTACTAAAAATTCACAATATAAAAACGATTTTGTTACTCAAACTGCTCAATTAAGTCATGTAATGCAGAAAAGATAAAGAAAAAAATTGTAAACTTTGACACTAACAATGTAAAATGTAGACCGGGCATGGTGGCTCACGCCCATAATCTCAGCACTTTGGGAGGCCAGGTGGGCAGATCACTTGACGTGAGGAGTTCAAGACCAGCCTGGCCAACGTGGCAAAACCCTGTCTCTACTAAAAATACAAAAATTAACCAGGTGTGGTGGTATGTGCCTATAATCCCAGCTACTCGGGAGGCTGAGGCAGGAATATGCTTGAACCCAAGAGGTGGAGGTTGCAGTAAACTGAGAGTGCACCACTGCACTCCGGCCTGGGTGACAGAGTGAGACTCTGTCCAAAAAAAAAAAAAATTGTAAAATGTAAATCTTCCATTCAACAGAAACTTGCCACAAACAATTATGTTGAAAGACAAGGCACAGAGTAGGACTAAGTAAAACACACATAAAGATATAAATGGGGCCGGGCGCAGTGGCTCACACCTGTAATCCCAGCACTTTAGGAGGCTGAGGCAGGTGGATCATGAGGTCAGGAGTTCAAGACCAGCCTGGCCTAGATGTGAAACCCCGTCTCTACTAAAAATACAAAAATTAGCTGGGCACAGTGGCAGGCACCAGTAATCCCAGCTACTTGGGAGGCTGAGGCAGGAGAATCACTCGAACCCAGGGGGGTGGAGGTTGCAGTGAGCTGAGATCATGCCACTGCACTCCAGCCTGGGCAACAGAGTGAGATTCTGTCTCCAAAAAAAAAAAAAAAAAAGAGGTAAATGGTTATTATCTAGAGCATATAAATAGCATAAATAGCATCTTCAAAATCAATACCCTCAAAATTCCAGCTGAAAAATGAGCAAACATATAGACAATTCACAAAAGAACTATGAACATCAATAAATTTATGAAAAGATGCTCAACCTCAATAATAGTTGTATAACAAGGTACCAACATGCTCACTTCCACACATAGTAAAACGAGGCACCCATTTATGGCCTACCAGTTTTGAAAAAGAAAAAAGAAGACCTGATAATATCTAGTTTTGGCAACAGTGTGGGCAAATGCCTTCATATACTGTTGTTAAGAATGTAAACTGGGGGCCAGATGTGGTGGCTCACACCTGTAATCCCAGCACTTTGGGAGGACAAGGCGGGCAGATCACGAGGTCAGGAGATGGAGAGCATTCTTGCCAACATGGTGAAACCCAGTCTCTACTGAAAACACAAAAATCAGCTGGGCATGGTGGTGCATGCCTGTAATCCCAGCTACTCGGGAGGCTGAGACAGGAGAATTGCTTGAACCAGGCAGTCAGAGGTTACAGTGAGCCAAGATCCGCGCCACTGCACTCCAGCCTGGCGACAGAGTAAAACTCTGTCTCAAAAAAATAAAAATAAAAAAAGAATGTAAACTGCGATGGACTTTTTTTTTTTTTTTTTTTTTTTTTTTTGAGACGGAGTCTCGCTCTGTCACCCAGGCTGGAGTGCAGTGGCCGGATCTCAGCTCACTGCAAGCTCCGCCTCCCAGGTTTACGCCATTCTCCTGCCTCAGCCTCCCCAGTAGCTGGGACTACAGGCGCCCGCCACTCGCCCGGCTAGTTTTTTGTATTTTTTAGTAGAGACGGGGTTTCACCATGTTCGCCAGGATGGTCTCGATCTCCTGACCTCGTGATCCGCCCGTCTCGGCCTCCCAAAGTGCTGGGATTACAGGCTTGAGCCACCGCGCCCGGCCTGCGATGGACTTTTTGAGAGAATTTGACAGCATGAAATTTTTACCTACAAAAATGTTGGCAGAGCGTGGTGGCTCATGCCTGTAATCCCAGCAT
This sequence comes from Theropithecus gelada, assembly GCF_003255815.1. Taxonomy (NCBI): domain Eukaryota; kingdom Metazoa; phylum Chordata; class Mammalia; order Primates; family Cercopithecidae; genus Theropithecus; species Theropithecus gelada. The sequence continues at coordinate 1,222,351 of NC_037668.1, forward strand.
TTTGGAAGGCTGAAGTGGGTGGATCACCTGAGGTCAGGACTTTGAGATCAGCCTGACCAATATGGTGAAATCCCACCTCTACTAAAAATACAAAATTAGCTGAGCGTCATGGCACATGCCTGGAATCCCAGCTACTTGGGAGGCTGAGGCAGGAGAATCACTTGAACCCAGGAGGCGGAGGTTGCAGTGAGCTGGGGTCACACCATTGCCCTCTGGCCTGGGCAACAAGAGTGAAACTCCATCTCAAATAAATAAATAAATAAAGTTAAATGTAAACTACCCAATTCCAATTCTTATAGAAACCCAGCCTGCAAAAATACTTGCAAATAAAAGATGTTCCCTGAAAATTTATTTGTAATAGAGAAAAACTAGAAATAAACAGAACTCTCCTTAATAGCAGAATCGGTAAATAAATTATGGTAAATTCACACTATAACACAGGGGTCCCCAACCCCCAGGCCACAGACCAATACTGATCCATGGCCTGTTAGGAACCGAGCCGCACAGCAGGAGGTGAGCTGCAGACAAGGAAGCATTACTGCCTGAGCTCCCCAACCTGTTAGATCAGCAGTGGCATTAGATTCTCATAGGAGCACGGACCCTACATACGAGGGATCTAAATTGCAGTCTCCTTATGTGAATCTAACGCCTGTTGATCTGAGGTAGAACGGTTTCCACCTCTTCCCCTGTCCGTGGAAAAATTTTCTTCTAGGAAGCCAGTAAACCAACCAGTCTCTGGTGCCAAAAAGGCTGAGGACTGCTGCTATAGAATACTAATGCAGTGATGCATATCTATACATTCTAAAAAGGAAAAGTGCATCACAGAATAGTATAGCTATCAATAAATATTTGTTGAATGAATGAATATAAGTAGGTCCATTTATTTAAAAGGAGAGAGGCATAATATCTCTGTGTCTAAATAAATATACAAAGAAAGGTCTGAGGCCGGGCACAGTGGCTGATGCCTATAATCCCAGCACTTTGGGAGGCTGAGATCAGAGGATAGCTTGAGCTCAGGAGTTCAAGGCAACATGACGAAACTCTGTCTCTTAAAAAAAAAAAAAAAAAAAAATTAGCCAGGTGTGGTGGTGCACGCCTGAGGTCCCAGCTACTCAGAAGGTTGAGGTGAGAGAACTGTTTGAGTCTGGGTGGTCGAAACTGCAGTGAGCCAACATTGCACCACTGCACTCCAGCCTGGGCGAAAGAGTAAGACCCTGTCTCAGGAAAAACAAACAAAAAACAAACAAACAACAACAAAAAAAACAACTCCACACACAAAAAAAGGTCTGGAATGATGCATGCCAAACTGTTCAGTGTGATTATCTCTGAAGAGAGGAATGGCATTGGGGTGGAGGGCAAGGATCTAGCAGAAGAAAAGGGTTGAAGGAGACTTTTTAATTTTTTTCTCCTGCCTTGGCCTCCCGAGTAGCTGGGATTACAGGCGCCCGCCATCACGCCCAGCTATTTTGTATTTTTAGTAGAAACGGGGTTTCACCATGTTGGCCAGGCTGGTCTCAAACTCCCGACCTCATGTGACCCGCCCACCTTGGCTTCCCAAAATGCTGGGATTACGGGCATGAGCCTCTGTGCCCAGCCAATTTTTAATTTTGTATCTTCTTTTTTTTTTTTTTGAGACGGAGTCTGGCTCTGTTGCCCAGGCTGGAGTGCAGTGGCCGGATCTCAGCTCACTGCAAGCCCCGCCTCCCGGGTTTACGCCATTCTCCTGCCTCAGCCTCCTGAGTAGCTGGGACTACAGGCGCCCGCCACCTCGCCCGGCTAATTTTTTTTGTATTTTTAGTAGAGATGGGGTTTCACCATGTTAGCCAGGATGGTCTCGATCTCCTGACCTCGTGATCCGCCCGTCTCGGCCTCCCAAAGTGCTGGGATTACAGGCTTGAGCCACTGTGCCCGGCCCTCTTCTTCTTTTTTAAGAGAAGGAGTCTTACTATGTTGCCCAGACTAGAGTGTAGTTGCTATTCCCAGGCCTGTTCATAGCACACTACTGCCTCAAACTCCTGTGCTCAATCTATTCTTCTGCCTCAGCTTCTTGCGTAGCTAAGACTATAGGCATATGCCAGCTCACCTGGCTCAATTTGTAATTTTAAAGCAAAAAAGAACTATGAAAGTGAAAAATATATACATATTAAAGGATTAGATCTCAAAAGTTCTAATCTATATTAAGGTACCAACTAAAGTAGAATCCCCAAAACAGGATTAACTGCTTTGTTTACAATGCAAAAACTACTGGGTACTATTTTAGGATCTTACATTCATTGTTTAATTGATCCTTACAAAAACCATTCTTCACCAGAAGGTAGCTTCTAGATCCCCTCCCACTCCTGTCATCCTCCTCTAAATATTTGTTAATCTCCCTCTTAAGGAACCCAAAATAGGCCAGGCGCGGTGGCTCACGCCTGTAATCCCAACACTATAAGAGGCTGAGGCAGGTGGATCACGAGGTCAGGAGATCCAGACCATTCTGGCCAACATGGTGAAACTCCATCTCTACTAAAAATACAAAAATTAGCCGGGCGTGGTGGCCTGCGCCTGTAGTCCCAGCTACTCAGGAGGCTGAGGCAGAAGAATCATTTGAACCTGGGAGGGGAAGGCTGCAGGAGAAGCAGGAGAATCTACTCAGGAGGCTGAGGCAGGAGAATCACTTGAACCTGGGAGGTGAAGGTTGCAGTGAACCGAGATGGCGCCACTGCACTCCAGCCAGGGCAACTGAGCAAGACTCCATCTCAAAAAATAAATAAATAAATAAATAGGCCAGGCACGGTGGCTCATGCCTGTAATCCCAGCACTTTGGGAAGCCAAGGCGGGCGGATCACGAGGTCAGGAGATTGAGACCATCCTGGCTAACATGGTGAACCCTCATCTCTACTAAAAATACAAAAATAATTAGCCAGGCATGGTGGCGGGCGCCTGTAGTCCCAGCTACTCGGTAGTCTGAGGCAGGAGAATGGTGTGAACCCGGGAGGCGGAGCTTGCAGTGAGCTGAGATCACACCACTGTACTACAGCCTGAGCGACAGAGCAAGACTCCATCTCAAAAACACAAATAAATAAAAAATAAAGCACAACGCTCCAGGTGTGGTCTGATCAAGAACTATACACAGTGAAACTAACATATCCCATAATCTAGGCTCTTTACAATGAATACACCTAAAATTTCTTTATATCATCATCTATCTGTGAAATGCTATTTTTGCACTTCCAGCAATTTCATTTCCAAAGCTTTTCTTAAAGTTTCAAAGAAAACCACTGGGCGCAGTGGCTCACGCCTGTAATCCCAGCATTTTGGGAGGCTGAAGTGGGTGGTTCACGAGGTCAGGAGATCAAGACCATCCTGGCTAACACGATGAAACCCCGTCTCTATTAAAAATATAAAAAAATTAGCCGGGCGTGGTGGCGGGCGCCTGTAGTCCCAGCTACTCAGGAGGCTGAGGCAGGAGAATGGTGTGAACCCAGGAGGCGGAGCTTGCAGCGGGCAGGAGATCACACCACTGCACTCCAGCCTGGGCGAAAGAGTGAGACTCTGTCTCAAAAAAAAAGAAAAAAACAAAGATTTTATAAAAGGTTCCACTTTCTTTTTCTTTCTCATCACATCAACAAGAGTCACAAAACATGGCACTTAGCCATAGGAAAAAAACATTATTTGAGTTACATACGTCAAGCGTACTATATAACGAGTAATTATAAAAAGTATAAAATTTTATGTCTTTTTGCATTGCATGTAGTACTGTTTTTTCTTTCTTTTTTTCTTTCTTTTTTTTTTTTTTTTTTGAGACTGGGTCTCACTGTCTCCCAGGCTGGTAGAGCCTTGTCAACCTAGGCTCAAGTGATTCTCTCACCTCAGCCTCCTCCCAAAATGCTTGGATTACAGGTATGAGTCACCTCGCCCAGCCCAGTACTATTTCTCTGTAAAATAGGATGTTGACTTATAAAACGAGAACAAGCTCCTAGCAGAGTGGAAAGCATGCAACTGGTGCTCAATAAATGTAAATTTCTTCCCTTCAGAGCTCCTAGCCTTGGTAAGGACAATGTGTCAAAAGGACTGTTAATGAATTGCTGCGGGAGAGCTACTGCACTGTGCAGTATAAAAATTTACTTTGGAATAAGCTTATTTTTGAAAATATTTCAGTAATTTAAAAAATATCAAGTCAGGTGCGGTGGCTCATGCCTGTAATCCCAGCACTTTGGGAAGCCAAGGCAGGCAAGTCACTTGAGCCCAGGAGTTCAACACCAGCCTGGGCAACATGGCAAAACCCTATCTCTACAAAAAATACAAAAATTAGCTGGGTGTGGTAGCAAGCACCTGTAGTCCTAGCTACTCGGGAGGCTGAGGCAGGAGGATCACTCGAGCCCAGGAATTTGAGGCTGCAGTGGGCTATCATCACGCCACTGTACTGCAGCCTGAACGATAAAGTGAGACCCTGTTTCAAAAAATAAATAAATAGGCCAGGTGCAGTGGCTCACGCCTATAATCCCAACGCTTTGGGAGGCCAAAGTGGGTGGATCACTTGAGACCAGGCGTTCGAGACCAGCCTCACCAACATGGTGAAACCCTGTCTCTTCTAAAAATAAAAAAATTAGTCAAGTGTGGAGGTGTGTGCACCTGCAATCCCAGCTACTTGGGAGGCTGAGGCAGGAAAATCACTTGAACTTGGGAGGCAGAGGTTGCAGCGAGCCGAGATCACACCACTGCACTCCAGCCTGGGCAACACAGCGAGACTCTGTCTCTAATAATAATAATAATAAAATAAATAATATTGGAAAGTTCATTGAGATCAATTATGTTAAAGTTCATTGAGATCAATTATGTTAAACGTACCATATGAAGAAACTCCTACTTGTGATAATATTCATCTGAAGCCATTTAAACAGGGGAAGTTCAGGTAGGTAATGACTGAGGAGTATTTACTATGTATTAACAACACGCTACAAACTGGGATACAATGATCGAGCTATTATGGTGAACAAGACTATAGAACACAAAAGAAAGGTTTTAAGGGAGTGTGTGGTATAAATTCCTTTTTTTTTTTTTTTGAGGCAGAGTCTTGCTTTGTCGCCCAGGCTGGAGTGCAGTGGCATGCACAATCTTGGCTCACTGCAACCTCCACCTCCTGTGTTCAAGCAATTCTCCTACCTCAGTCTCCCGAGTAGCTGGGATTACAGGCACATGCCACCATGCCCAGTTAATTTTTGTATTTTTGATAAAGACAGGGTTTCACCATGTTGTCCAGGCTGGTCTCAAACTCCTGACCTCAGGTGATCCGCCCGCTTCAGCCTCCCAAAGTGCTGGGATTACAGGCATGAGCCACCACACCCCGCCGGTATAAATCCTTTTTAAAGGGTATCTTTTCATTTCAACACAAACAAACTCAATATAGAGAAAAATTAGTTGAAATATGCAAGCTTTGGCTATTCAGTGTAATAGTCTCAAAACTGAAGTATCCTCAGGTGTGGGCCAGCATTGGATTTGGAGTTTGAAGACCTGGGTTTAAGTCTTCTGTTCAAAAATAATACACAGGGTCAGGCACAGTGGCTCTCGCTTGTAATCCCAACACTTTGCGAGGCCAAGGAGGGTGGATCACCTGAGGCTAGGAATTCGAGACTAGCCTAGCCAACATGGTGAAACCCCGTCTCTACTAAAAATACAAAAATTAGCCTGGCGTGGTGGCAGGCACCTGTAATCCCAGCTACTTGGGAGGCTGAGGCAGGAGAATCACTTAAATCCAGGAGGCGGAGGCAGCAGTGAGCTGAGATCGTGCCACTGAACTCCAGCCTGGACAACAGAGAGAGACTCCGTCTCCAAAAAAAAAAAAAAAAAAGGTAATCAACAGATGCCTTCCAAAGTGCTTTCAACTCAGAGCCCATTCTCAAACTAAAACAATAGCAAGCATTATCACTATTTTACAGAATGAGAAATTAGTCAATGTTAGGCTTAGTAGCTCTTACAAGAATGCAATCCGTAACAAAAGAAAGCTCAAATACAGGTAATCTGATTTTTCAGCTTACTGATCTACTAAGGAAAACTTCAAATCTTTTCATAACTAAAGCGTTTCTGAAACTGCAGCATACGTTAAGTATTTCACATGCTGTCCATTAAATAACTAATAAACTCTATTTCACAAACAGGAAAAGAGGTTGAACACCATTATGTAAGTAGTAACATAGGATTGTACCCCTGTTCTCTTATGACACATTCTTAACAGTACTGGTTTTTAAGACGAGGGAGAAAAGAACCAGGAAATGGACCAGTGGGAGACAAACATAGGTTAAAATCCTGTCAAAAAAAAAAAAAATTTACGTCTTCATAATGGCATCCAAATTCAAGTGTCTGGGTTTTGGCTTTTCTACCTAACAATATACTGTTGTGGCTTGACTTTTCCATTACCGTGTAATAATGTTTCTTTCCTATTGGAAGCAATCTATCCTAACCTCCCAAACCTAAGGTAGAATTACTCATTTCATCTTCTTCCTAAATGAGACCTCGAAAATATGCCATATAAAGGAAAATGGGCTCTTAGGCGTTTCTCCTTCTTAGTAAAATGTCAATGCAACATATGCCAACGCTGGAGACAAAAAAATTCTACTTGGATTTACTGTGAAAAAAAGATTTATAGCATTTTTTAAACCTACATGTTCATTTATGTGCCATTAACTTTTTGAGGCATTCTACAGAGTCTACAACAAAGAGAGAAATAACTATTAGGATCACAATCTATGAATCTGGGTGGAACAAAGACTTCTCCTTTCATTACGCAGAGAAAACCAAGTTGCCAAAAAAAAAAAAAAAGGTCCCCTCAGATACCATGCACGGTTACTAACTGCATGTCTGTGTACAGAGAAGCAAAAATCATCTGGTCAAAAGCCCAAATGCCGCTCTGGCCAACCCTCGCCCCCGCCCCCGCCCCCTTTGCCCACGGCCTCGCCCCAGAGCTAGAGTTCCAATATTTTTCTCCCCAATAAAGGGAAGAGGTTTAACCCTTTGAGTTCCACAACCTTGCGTTCTTCTACGCAGGCGCCCCTCCAGTACAATCCCAGTTCTAAATCGAGTCGCTGCCCCTTTCCGCGACCACACCCAGACCCCCAAAGGCCTGCTCCCAGAGACCACTGATGTAAGAAAAGCCAAACCCGGCCCCAGCGGGGCTCCCAGCCCCGCCGCTCCCTCTCCTCCTCCGGGCCAAGGCGTGCCTAGAAAGGGACACGAGCGCGCCCCTCAGTTCTAGCACGGGCTCGACCAAGGGGCGAGGAAGGAAGAATCGGCGCAGCGGCGAAATGGGCACGAACCTCGAGCTCACTTGCTGCTCGGTGCCAGGGCGAGGGGTGTCGCTCTGCCCCCAGAAACCGACTGGTAGTGTAAGAAAGGTGTGGTCCAGGAGCGGTGACCTCGGACCGGAGCCCAGCAGTTCGCAGGTCCTCATCCCGCGATGCTGGGGCCTCACCCACGACCCCAGTCCCCTCCCAGTCGGCACCCAAGCCTACTAAAGACCCCTCTCTGGGGCCGCAAACAGCCCTCGGGGCCGCCCAGTCGAAGCCGTGTCAGGTGGTGACAGGAGGCGACGGGTGACCATGGCAACCCGAGGTGTGCAGCTGTCCGACCCCGCCTCCGCCTCCCGGACACACTCACCTGAGGGCTCCAGGGCAAGCCCGGAGGAGCGACGGAGGAGAACGCGGCTGGGAGGCCGGCGGCCAGGGCACCGAAGCGGCCGGCTCCGGTCTCCGGCGGGAGCACGAGGACGGCGGTCTGGGTTTGGCGTCGGTCCTCCCTCCTGCCGCCCGCGCGTCAATCCATCAGTTCGTCAACCCGTCCTTCTCACGTCTGCCCCTCCCGGCCCCGCGACTGCTCAGCTCAGCCTCCTGCAGACTGCGGTTGTCAAATGCCGGGGAGCCGAGCTCTACCCGCGAGCGGCAGCCAATCGCCGCGCTTCCCCGAGGCGCCTCAGGACCCCGCCGCGCGGGGCGGCCAGGCAGGTGCCTGAGCCGAAGGGCGAGTTGGCTGGGGTGGGCTGGGCGGGGCTGGGCTGGACGGGGCGGGGCGGGGCGGACCCAAAGCCTGCGCGGGGCGGGGGGCGGGGCGGGCTTGGAAAGACCGGCTAGGGGCCCGGGGGACCAGCAGGACGCGCGCGTCAATAGCGTGAGACCGGTGGCAGGGAGTTAGACCCGTAGCAGGTCGGTGACCCCATGTCCCAAAATAGCACTAACGGGGTTGTCGCCTCCAAACAGAGAAGACTGCGCATTAGGATTGACTCTTCGTACTCCTCCCAGATAATTAATAAAGGTGAATGAAATTAATGTCGCCTTCTACCCTTCTCTCGCTGCTTTCGTAGGTCCCACTTCATCCCAGAAAACTCCAGTAGTTTGTCCCCTTTCTGCTTTCTCATTTTGTAAAGGTGATCTGCCTTGAAAGCATTTTTCAGTTACTTAACATTTAACATGTTCAGTTTTATCTACCCCTGTTGGTTGTAAGCCACTTATTCCACAAATATACGTGATGCTCAACCGAGCTGAATTAAGCATCCAGGAAGTATAACCATAAGGAAGAATACAATTACACAAACCTGTAAGAACATCATCCTCGGCCAGGCGCGGCGGCTCATGACTGCAATCCCAGCACTTTAGGAGGCTGAGGTGGGAGGATCACCTGAGGTCAGGAGTTTGAGACCAGTCTGGCCAACATGGTGAAACCCCGTCTCTACTAAAAATCCAAAAATTAGCCGGGTGTGGTGGCAAGCCGCCTGTAATCCCAGCTACTCGGTAGGCTGAGGCAAGAGAATCGCTTGAACCCGAGAGATGGAGGTTGCAGTGAGCCGAGATCATGCCATTGCACTCAGGCCCGGGTGACAGAGTGAGACTCCGTCTCACAAAGAAAAAAAAAAAAAAAAATCATCCTCACAGAGGCGAAAGTCCAGAGTGAGCTGGACCTCCCAAAAGGGGAAAATGGGGTAACAGTCTGGTAAAGAGAATAAACATTAAAAATATTTCTGGCACTCCCATGCTTATGCTTATTGCAGTACTATTCACAATAGCCAAAATATGGAATCAACCTAGGTCAATCAACAGACAAATGGATAAAGAAAATGTGGTACATATACACAGCGCAATCTTTGTTTTTTTGTTTTTGAGATGGAGTCTCGCTCTGCCACCCAGGCTAGAGTGCAGTGGTGCGATCTCGGCTCACTGCAAGCTCTGCCTCAGCTTCCCGAGTAGCTGGGACTACAGGCGCCCGCCGCCACCTCTGGCTATTTTTTTTTTTTTTTTTTTTTTTGTATTTTTAGTAGAGATGAGGGTTCACCGTGTTAGCCAGGATGGTCTCGATCTCCTGACCTCATGATCCGTCTGCCTCGGCCTCCCAAAGTGCTGGGATTAAAGGCATGAGCCACCACGCCCAGCCACACAATGCAATCTTATTCACCCATAAAAAAGAATGAAATCCTGTCATTTGCAGCAACATGGATGGGACGGGAGGACATTATGTTAAGTGAAACAAGCAAAGCACAAAAAGACAAATATTGCACGTTCTCACATATATGTGGGAACTAAAAGAATTGGATCTCATGGAGGTAGTGAATACAATGGTGGTTACCGGAGGCTGGAAAGTGAGTGGAGGGCGAAGGGGGAATAAAGAGGTTAATGGGTACAAAACTACAGTTACGTAGCAGGAATAAATTCTAGTGCTCGATAGCATAATTGGGTGACTATAGTTAACAGTAATCTATTCTATATTTCCAAATAGCTAGAAAAGAAGATTCAGAATGTTCCCAACACAAAGAAATAGTAAATGGCAGGCCAAGTGCAGTGGCTCACGCCTGTAATCCCAGCACTTTGGGAGGCCGAGGTGGGCAGATCAAGACCATCCTGGCCAACATGGTGAAACCCTGTCTCTACTAAAAATACAAAAATTAGCTGGGTGTGGTGGTGCGCGCCTGTAGTCCCAGCTACTCAGGAGGCTGAGGCAGGAGAATCACTTGAACCTGGGAGGCAGAGGTTGCAATGAGCTGAGATTGGGCCACTGCACTCCAGCCTGGTGACAGAGCAAGACTCTGTCTCAAAAAATAAAAGAAAAGAAATAATAAACGCCTGGGCACAGTGGCTCATGCCTGAAATCCCAGCACTTTGGGAGGCTTAGGCTCACTTAAGGCCACTAGTTAGAGACTTGCCTGGGCAACATAGTGAGACTCCCTCTCTACAAAAACGAGAATAAAAAATTAGACATGGCGAGACACACCTGCAGTCCTAGCTACTTGAGAGGCTGAACTGGGATGATAGTTTGAGCTCAAAGTTCGAGGCTACCGTGCGCTATAATCACACTACTGCACTCCCACTGGGGTGACTGATTGAGACCCTGTCTCTTAATAATAATAATGCATGTTTAAGGTGATGGATATCCCAATTACCCAGATTTGATCATTACACATTGTATTTACTCTAGAAATATGTACAACTATTATGTAATCATAAAAATTAAAAATAAAATTTAAACCATATTTCTGGGAATACAAAATTTTGTCCAATTCAAGATAAAAGAAGCGAGAGCTTAAAGATACACATTTTTTTTTCCTTTCTTTTTTTTTTTTTTTTTTTTTTTGAGATGGGGTCTCACTGTGTCACCCAGGCTGGAGTGCAGTAGTGCAATCTCAGCTCACTGAACCTCCTCCTCCTGGGTTTAAGCGACTCTCCTGCATCAGCCCCCAGAGTAGCTGGGACTACAGCGCACCACCACGCCCAGCTAGTTTTTGTATTTTTAGTAGAGACGGGGTTTCACCATGTTGGTCAGGCTGGTCTCGAACTCCTGACCTCGTGATCCGCCTGCCTCAGCCTCCTATAGTCCTGGGATTACAGGCACGAGCCACTGCGCCTGGCCTTCTTTTTTTTTTCTTTGAGACAGTCTCACTCTGTCACCCAGGCTGGAGTGCAGTGGTGCAATCTCAGCTCACTGCAACCTCTGCCTCCTGGGTTCAAGCGATTCTCCTGCCTCAGCCCTGAGTACCTGGGATTACAGGCACGTGCTACCACACTCAGCTAATTTGTGTGCCACCACACTCGGCTAATTTTTGTATTTTTAGTAGAGATGAGGTTTCACCATGTTGGCCAGGCTGGTCTCAAACCGCTGACCTTAAGTAATCCTCCCGCCATGGCCTCCCAAAGTGCTGGGATTACAGGCACATGCTACTGTACCCAGCCGAGGAAACATTTCTAAGAAAAATACGTATGCATTCAGAAAAACAACACACAAAAGCTGAACTACAAAATTTCAATTGCCTAGTCGATAACTCCTGGAAGAAAGTCTTCATTATGAACCCTCTTAATGATAAGTGACAGGCAAATAAATATAAACATAATTGAGGCCGGGCGTGGTGGCTCAAGCCTGTAATCCCAGCACTTTGGGAGGCCGAGGCGGGAGGATCACGAGGTCAGGAGATCGAGACCATCCTGGCTAACACGGTGAAACCCCGTCTCTACTAAAAATACAAAAAAAATTAGCCGGGCGAGTTGGCGGGCGCCTGTAGTCCCAGCTACTTGGGAGGCTGAGGCAGGAGAATGGCGTGATCCCAGGAGGCGGAGCTTGCAGTGAGCTGAGATCCGGCCACTGCACTCCAGCCTGGGCAACAGAGCGAGACTCCGTCTCAAAAAAAAAAAAAAACAAAAAAAAACAAAAAAAAACATAATTGAATGTTACCCAGGATCTTGATATTGAAAACAAAACTAGCCAACAAACAATGCATTACAGAGTGTGTAAATTGAAAAAGTAGGCAGATACGTTATATCCTGGAAGTAATCTCTCAATTATTTTGCTAGTATAGTTCATTTAAGAAACCACTTCTAAATCTTTATGCTAAACAAGAAGTTTTGAGAACCAATATCCTTTTTTTTTTTTAACTTCATTTTTTATCCCATTTGCAACAGTTTTATCAGTTAGAACCTTTTCCCCATGGACTCATATTCTGAAACTTTAGGAATTAATTACATTTTCTGGGCCGGGCGCGGTGGCTCAAGCCTGTAATCCCAGCACTTTGGGAGGCCGAGGCGGGTGGATCACGAGGTCAGGAGATCGAGACCATCCTGGCTAACATGGTGAAACCCTGTCTCTACTAAAAATACAAAAAACTAGCCGGGCGTGGTGGCGGGCGCCTGTAGTCCCAGCTACTCGGAGGCTGAGGCGGGAGAATGGCGTGAACCCGGGAGGTGGAGCTTGCAGTGAGCCGAGATCGCGCCACTGCACTCCAGCCTGGGCGACAGAGCGGGACTCCGTCTCAAAAAAAAAAAAAAAAAAAGGAATTAATTACATTTTCTTTCTTTCTTTCTTTCTTTCTTTCTTTTTTTTTTTTTTTTTTTTTTTGAGACAGTATTGCTATGTCGCCCAGGCTGGAATGTAGTGGGGCAATCATGGCTCTCTGCAGCCTAGACCTCCTGGGCTCAAGCGATCCTTCCACCTCAGCTTCTCCAGTAGCTAAAACTACAGGTGCAAGTCACCATGACCGGCTAATTTTTCTTTTTTTTTCTTTCTTTTTTTTTTTTTTTTTTGTAGAGACGGGGTTTCGTCTTGTTGCCCAGGCTGGTCTTAAAGTCCTAGGCTTAAATGATCCTCTCCCCTTGGCCTTCCAAAGAGCTGGGATTACAGGCATGAGCCACCATACCCAGCCCAGCATCCTTTAAATATTTAAATCTTCTACTAGCTCTAGAAAGAGTAACTAATCAGGGATAATCTGACAACCGATCACCTGCTAGGGATAGTGCTTGAAAAAAAAGGAAGAGGCCGGGCACAGTGGCTCACGCCTGTAATCCCAGCACTATGGGAGGCCGAGGCAGGCAGATCACGAGGTCAGGAGATCGAGACCATCTTGGCTAATACAGTGAAACCCCGTCTCTACTAAAAATATAAAAAATTAGCTGGGCGTGGTGGCGGGCGCCTGTAGTCCCAGCTACTCCGGAGGCTGAGGCAGGAGAATGGCGTGAACCCGGGAGGCGGAGCTTGCAGTGAGCTGAAATCACACCACTGCACTCCAGCCTGGGTGACAGAGCGAGACTCCATCTCAAAAAAAAAAAAAAAAGAAAAAAAGGAAGAATGGCTCAGTCCGACGGGCAGGAGACACTTCTGGAAGGAAGGCCATGATGGCTGCCCAGGGAGAGCCCCAGGTCTAGTTCAAACTTGTACTGGTTGGTGGTGGTGGTACTGGAAAAACTACTTTCATGAAACATCATTTGACTGGTGAATTTGAGAGCTATGTAGCCACCTTGGGTGTTGAGGTTCATCACCCAAGTGTTCCACACCAATGGAGAACGTATTAAGTCAATAAATGGGATACAGCCAGCCAGGAGAAATGTGGTGGACAGAGATGGCTGTTATATCCAAGCCGCAGCCCAGTGTGCCATCATAATGTTTGATGTAACATCAAGAATTACACACAAGAATGTGCCTAACTGGTATAGAGATTTGGTGCCAGTGTGTGAAATCATCACCATCGTGTTGTACGGCAACAAAGTGGATATTAAGGACAGCAAAGAGAAGGCAAAATCTATTGTCTTCCACGGAAAGAAGACTTAGAGTTTGCTCAGACAGCTGATCTCCCGGATGAGGATGATGACCTGTGAGAACAAAGCTGGAGCCCAGTATCAGAAGTATAGTTTTATAGACAGCTTTCCTGTGATGTCAGCAGTGCAAAGTGTGCCTCATCTTTTTATCTAGCTAAGCAGAACATGTGCTTCATTGGTGGGATGCTGAAGGAGATGAATGGGCTTCGGAGTAAATGTGGTAGTTTAAAAAATACCTTTGCCGGGTGTGGTGGCTCACACCTGTAATCCCAGCACTTTGGGAGGCCGAGGCTGTTGGATCACGAGGTCAGGAGTTCAAGACCAGCCTGGCCAACATAGTGAAACCCCATCTCTACTAAAAAATACAAAAATTAGCTGGGCACAGTGGCGGGCGCCTGTAGTCACAGCTACTTGGGAGGCTAAGGCCAGAGAATGGCGTGAACCCAGGAGGTGGAGCTTGCAGTGAGCCGAGATCGTGCCACTGCACTCCAACCTGGGTGACAGAGCAAGATTCCGTCTCAGAAAAAAAAAAAAAAAAAAAACCTTTGCCAGGCGCAGCAGCTCACGCCTGTAATCCCAGTGCTTTGGGAGGCCGAGGGTGGGTGGATCACAAGGTCAGGAGTTTGAGACCAGCCTGACCAACATGGTGAAACCCCATCTCTACTAAAAATACAAACATTATCCAGGCGTGGCGTTAGGTGCCTGTAATCCCAGCTACTCAGGATGCTGAGGCAGGAGCATCGCTTGAACCCAGGAGACAGAGGTTGCAGTGAGCCGAGATTGCACCACTGCGCTCCAGTTTGGGCAACACAGAGAGACTCTGTTCCAAAAATAATAATAATGATGATAATAATAATAATAATAATAATACCTTCGTGGCCAGGCACCATGGCTCACACCTGTAATCCCAGCACTTTGGAAGGCTGAGGCGGGTGGATCATTTGAGATCAGGAGTTCGAGACCAGCTTGGTCAACATGATGAGACCCCACCTCTACTAAAAATACAAAAATTATCTGGGAGTGGTGGTGGGTGCCTGTAATACCAGCTTCTCAGAAAGCTGAGGTAGGAGAATTGCTTGAACCTGGGAGGCGGAGATTGCGGTGAGCTGAGATCATACCACTGCACTCCAGACTAGGAGACAGAGTGAGACTCTCTCTCTCAAAAAAAAAAGAAATCTTGGTTGGGTGACCTGCATATTGAGCTGCTTTGATTCCTTCTTGAGTTGCAAATATAAGACTGCTACAGTGACATCGGAAGGAAGGAAAGAAGGAAGGGAGGGAGGGAGGGAGGGGAAGGAAGGAAGGAAGGAAGGAAGGAAGGAAGGAAGGAAGGAAGGAAGGAAGGAAGGGAAGGAAGGGGAAAGAAAGAAAGGAGGGAGGGAGGGATGGAAGGAAGGAAGGAAACAAGGAAGGAAGGAAGGAAGGAAAGAAGGAAGGAAGGAAGGAAGAAAGGAAGGAAGGAAGGAGAATCCCAATGAGGTATTAGATTGGCTTTGGCATTCATTGAACACAAAAGGAAATGCTTTGCTTATGTTCTTATTTAAACCTCATAATCTCCCTTAAAACACCTATTAATTATTCCCATTTGAGTGATTAAATAACTTGCCCAAGGTCACACAGCTAGTATGTAGCAGAGACATTGTGACTCATAAAACTTTCTTTTTCTATTCTACTACATTATTATTATTTTTTATCTTTGAGAGGGAGTCTCACTCTGCCACCTAGGCTGAAGTGCAGTGGTGCAATCTCAGCTCACTTCAAGATCTGCCTCCCTGGTTCAAGCGATTCTCCCGCCTCAGCCTCCTGAGTAGCTAGGATTACAGGCATGCACCACCACACCCAGCTAATTTTTGTATTTTTAGTAGAGACGAGGACTCACCATGTTGGCCAGGCTGGTCTCAAACTCCTGACCTCAGGTGATCTGCCAGCCTCAGCCTCCAAAGTGCTGGGATTAGAGGCATGAGCCACCATGCTCTGCCTCATTCTACCACATTATATTAACTGGAAATTTTATTTTAGTATTTATTTATTTAAGAGACAGAGTCTCACTTTCTCACCCAGGCTAAAGTGTCACCTAGGCTAGAGTATAGTGGCATGATTATAGCTCACTGCAGTCTCAAACTCCTGGGCTCAAACTATCCTCCGGCCTCAGCTTCCTGAGTAGCTGGGACTACAGGTATGAGCCACCTTGCCTGGCTAATTGTTTTAAGAAATTTTGCACCAGACACAGTGGCTGATGCCTGTAATCCCAGTACTTTGGGAGGTCAAGGCGGGAGGATCCCTTGAGCCCAGGAGTTTGAGACCAGACTGGGCAACATAGTGGGACCCCATCTTGACTAAAAATAAAAATAAAAAAAATAGCCGGGCATGGTAACACGTTATCTCAACTACTAGAGAGGCTGAGGCAGGAGGATCGCTTGAGTCTGGAAGGTTGAGGATTGCAGTGACCCATGATTGTGTCACTGTACTCCCTCCCAAAGTGCTGGGATTATAGGCTTAAGCCACTATGCTCAGCCAGAAATTTTAGCTTGAATACAATGGACCCTATTCTGACAAGGTAGAGAAGACAAGAAGTCTTATTAATGTTTATATTCTCCATAACCTATAGCATAGTGCTATTTGCATATTCATTTTCAATGCATAGGAATTCAGCATTGTTCGAAGCAAATATATCACCATTATATTTCTGGAAAAAAGAAGGTGGAAGGAGAGAAAGAAAGAGGCACTGAAACACAAGACATCTGGTACATCTTATCACTTGCACACTTATAAATGCATCGACTGTATATTTGTTTCTTAATGTAACATCAAAGTTTACGTTACAACCTTAGTAGCTGGTAGCCTAAGGTATCACCTTTGCTTCTATACTCAGCCCCACTGGTTAAGATTAGATCTTCTTGTCTTTCACTCTAGTTGCTGCAATAGCAGTCAATTGTTCAAAGAGGACAAGGCTTGCTTAGATGAAGGACTGTCCTCAGATCCCAAGATACTGCCTCAATCATTCACCAAATATTAACTGAATGCCAGTTCTGGGTCAGGAACTAGGTTAGGCATCATTTGGAAATGCAGGTTCTTACAAGACAGAATGATTCATTGTGCCTTGTGACTTAAATGCCTATAGGCTAAGGTGGACCTCTTTTAATATGATTCTCAAATGTTATTTCTAAAAAGGAGAATAGAAGTTTTTGGTTTTCCCCAAACAGGAGACAGGAGTCTCAGTACAAGCCCAAGCTAGGAAACTTTGCCTCAAGGAATTCAGGGGAAATTTGTGGAGCTAAGAGAACGTGCTTTAGAAGCTCCACTCCCATTACTAGAACACGCACATACATACACACATCAAAGAGCTTTGTGCTTCAGAGACAGTAGCACCTAACCAAGATATGGAATTAACCTAAGTGAGGCTTTAGGAGAACAAAGCACCACCACTGCTGCTTCTCCTTTAAACAGATTCAAGGGCCAGGCATGGTGGCTCACACCTGTAATCCCAACACTTTGGGAAGCTGAGAGGGGCAGATCACCTGAGGTCAGGAGTACAAGACCTGCCTGGCCAACATGGAGAAACCCTGTCTCTACTGAAAAATGCAAAAATTAGCAGGGCCTAGTGGTGCATGCCTGTAGTCCCAGCTACTCAGGAGGCTGAGGTAGGAGAATCATTTGAACCCAAGAGGCAAAGGTTGGAGTGAGCCGAGATCGCGCCACTGCACTCCAGTCTGGGCAACAGAGGTAGAATTACCTCAGTCTTCCAGGGCTCCTATCTAGACCTCTAAACAAAAACTTAATTATACATAAAAGAGATATGCTGTTATTTATATTAAGTAAATATCTGATATATTCTTGAAAATAAAAATAAATAAAATAAATTATTTTGGAAAACATCCACTATAATCAAGTCAGTGAAATATGTCAATTTTTTTTTTGTTTTTTTGAGACGGAGTCTTACTCTGTCACCCAGGCTGGAGTGCAGTGGCACAGTCTTGGCTCACTGCAAGCTCCGCCTCCCAGGTTCACGCCATTCTCCTGTCTCAGCCTCCCGAGTAGCTAGGACTACAGGCGCCCACCACCACGCCCGGCTAATTTTTTGTATCCTTTTTTTTTTTTTTTTTTTTTTTTTTAGTAGAGACGAGGTTTCACCCTATTAGCCAGGATGGTCTCCATCTCCTGACCTCGTGATCCGCCTGCCTGGCCTCCCAAAGTGCTGGGATTACAGGTGTGAGCCACCATGCCCGGCCATATGTCAAAATTTTTAAAAGGGGAAACTAAATGTTAGGAAATGTTAGTAATACATAAAGCACATTAAGCATCATAATTTCAGATAGTTGTTTTAGGATAAGGTTAGAAAGTTTCCAGTAATAAGCTTGTGACCATTTAGTAGAACTTCCTATAAAGATGTTAGAAATGTCATAATCACCAAAACAAGTCTTGATTGGTGTCTTATAAGTTCACATGCCTCCAAAATACTTACGAAAACCCTATTTCAGAAAAAATAAGTATAGCATTAGCATTTCTTTTAGAGTTTGGTCAGTAACTATGCAGGCTCTTTCCAATAAAATTTCAGTTATTTATCTAAAATGGTCATGCAAATACAAATTGAAAAAATGATTTTTGCTTTAGTAATTGTTCTGATCCTAAAAGAATGTACCCAAGGATATCAAGGCAGTCTACCAGATTCTCTGTGTAAGCACAAATAATCATCATATTATGTATAAATTTAATAAAGTATGATACATAGAAGTCTCAGTACTACAAATAACATGAGATTTTGTACAAAAGTTCAAATAGGAACTCCTATCAACCTACCGGTAAAACACAAAAAAATTTGCTCCTTACTTTATTTCATTGTATTCAGTTATTTGAGTCTGGGCCTTGCTTTGTTGCCCAGGCTGGAGTGCAGTGGCGTGATCTCAGCTCACTGCAACCTCTGCCTCCCAGGCTCAAGCAATCCCCCCACCTCAGCCTCCTCAGTAGCTGAGTCTACAGGCGTCTGTCACCACACACAGCTAATTTTTGTAGAGACAGGGTTTTGCCATGTTGCCCAGACTGGTCTCAAACTCCTGGGCTCAAGTGATCTGCCTGCCTAGGTCTCCCAAAGTGTTGGGATTATAGGCATGAGCCACCCTACCCAGCCCTATTTCTAACTTTAGAATTCCATTTATCGGAATCACACCTGTAATCCCAGCACTTTGAAAGGCTGAGGTGGGCAATCACTTCAGGTTAGGAGTTCCAGACCAGCCTGGCCAACACCGTGAAATCTTGTCTCTACAAAAATTAGCTGGGCATGGTGTCGTGCCCCTGTAGTCCCAGCTACAGGAGGCTGAGGCAGGAGGATCATTTGAACCTGGGAGGTGGAGGTTGCAGTGAGCCAAGGTTGCACCACTGCACTCCAGCCTGGGTGACAGAGCAAGACTCTGCCTTGGGAAAAAAAAAAAAAAAAAAAAAATGCCAGGCACGGTGATTCACACCCAAAGGAATTCCAACACTTTGGGAGGCCGAGGCGGGCAGATCACTTGAGCCCAGGAGTTCGAGACCAGCCTGGCCAACACAGTGAAATTCTGTCTCTACTAAAAATACAAAAATTAGGCCAGGCATAGTAGCGCATGCCTGTAATTCCAGTACTTTGGGAGGCTGAGGCAGGCAGATCACGAGGTCAGGAGTTTGAGACCAGCCTGGCCAACATGGTGAAGCCCCATTTCTACTAAAAATTAAAAAAGTAGCTGCATGTGGTGGTGGTCACCTGTAATCCCAGCTACTTGGGAGGTTGAGGCAGGAGAATCACTTGAAACCAGAAGGCGGAGGTTGCAGTGAGCCAAGATTGCACCACTGTACTCCAGCCTGGGCAACAAGAGTGGAACTCCATCTCAAAAATAAAAATAAAAATAAAATGCAAAAATAAAAATACAAAAATTAGCTGGGTGTGGTGGCACAAGCCTGTAGTCCCAGCTACTCGGGAGGCTGAGGCAGGAGAATTGCCTGAACCCAGGAGGCAGAGCTTGCAGTGAGCCAAGACCATGCCATTGCACTCCAGCCTGGGTGACAGAGCGAGACTCTGTCTCAAAAAAAAAAAAAAAAAGAATTCCATGTATCTGGATACCACATAGCAAAATGGTACCTGTGCTGTCTCAGATACAATAGGTGTTTAATAAATAAATACTCAATATATGAAAATGTTTTCCTTGAGCCAATCCCCTAATTTTTTTTTTTTTTTTTTTTTTTTTGAGACAGAGTTTCGCTCTTGTTGCATAGGCTAGAGTGCAATGACACAATCTTGGCTCACCACAACCTCCGCCTCCTGGGTTCAAGTGATTCTTCTGCCTCAGTCTCCCGAGTAACTGGGATTACAGGTGTGCACTGCCATGCCTGGCTAATTTTGTATTTTTAGTAGAGATGGGGTTTCTGTATGTTAGTTAGGCTGGTCTCGAACTCCCAACCTCAGGTGATCTGCCCGCCTTGGCCTCCCAAAGTGCTGGGATTACAAGTGTGAGGTACTGCACCCGGCCTTTTTCTTTTTTCTTTTTTTTTTGAGAGACAGGGTTTCAGTATATTGCCCAGGCTGATCTTGAATTCCTGGTTTCAAACGATTCTCACCTTGGCTTCCAGAGGTGCTAGATTTACAGGACTGGGCACAGCTTTTTTTTTTTTTTTTTTTGAGATAGGGTCTCATATGTTTGCAGTGGTGCAATCATAGCTCACTGTAACCTCGAACTCCTGGACTCAAGTGGTCCTCCCATCTAGGACCACTCCTCCCAAGTACCTAGGACTCCAAGGGCATGCCACTGCACCCGACTAATTTTATTTCTTATTTTTGTAGAGATGGGGGTCTCGCTATGTCGCCCAGACTGCCCTATCACATAATTTAATGGTGTGAATACTCATATAGTCATTTACAAGGGCCCAGGAAAAGCAGCAGCCTTCAACAACACATTTAACACCTTGTTCCCTGATCATCCACACTTCCAGTATCTATTTGTGGTAAGAAGGAAAACATGGGGACTCTAAGAAAATCAGACCTAGAAAAATGGGTATGTTCTGTGATGTGGGCAGAGCTTTTAAAAGTTCTTGGTTTTAGGCTGGGTGCAGTGCCTGAAACTTGTAATCCCAGCACTTTGGGAGGCTGAGGCGGGTGGATGGCTTGAGTCTAAGAGTTCAAGATGAGCCTGGGCAACATGACAAGACTGCATCTCTTTAAGAAAAAAAAAAATTAGGCAGGGCACAGTGGCTCACGCCTGCAATCCCAGCACTTTGGGAGGCCAAGGTGGGCAGATCACGAAGTCAGGAGTTCGAGACCAGCCTAACCAACCAACATGGTGAAAACCGGTCTCTACTAAAAATACAAAAATTAGCCTGGCGTGGTGGCGGGTGCCTATAATTCCAGCTACTCAGGAGGCTGAGGCAGGAGAATCGCTTGAATCTGGGAGGTAGAGGTTGTAGTGAGCCGAGATCGTCCCACTGCACTCCAGTCTGGGCAACAGAGCAAGACTCTGTCTCAAAATAAATAAATAAATTAATTAATGAAATGAAGTAAATTAGATGGGCACGTGTATAAAAAATATATAATAATAATAGAAATAAAGTGCACAATAAATGTAATGCACTTGAATCATCACAAAACCATCCCCCATCACCCTCACCCCAGTCCATAGAAAAACTGTCTTCCACAAAACTGGTCCCTGGCACAAAAATGGTTGGGGACCACTGCTCTAGACAATGCATTCATGTAACTCCCCTCACTGTCATTCACCCTCATAATGTTGTTTTTATTTCCTACATCTGTATGCCTAGAGAAGGAAGAATGTGCTGATCATATAGGTGCAAGTTTTACTTACCTCTATAAACTGGTATCCGTTTTCATACACTGGTCTTATAAGTTTGGATTCTGTGAGTGTACCCAGAGAGATGAATGTGCTATTTGCTGATGAAATCAGTTTCTAAGCCTGCAATGCTGGAAATCAAACTCTGGCTCTGGACTCAAGTAACGCAACCTCCCAAAGTCTCTTGGGAAATGGCCAAATGACTCTCCAGGCAGCACCCTTCTCCACTGATGACAGGCCAAGTGAGCTCTTTCCTCCATTTTAAAATTTCTACATTTACAATATTACAGTTTTTACTAAAGAACACCAATTCCGGCAAGGCGTGGTGGCTCATGCCTGTAATCCCAGCACTTTGGGAGGCTGAGGTGGGCGGATCACCTGAGGTCAGGAATTTGAGACCAGCCTGGCCAACATGGCGAAACCCCCACTCTACTAAAAAAGTACAAAAATTAGTTGGGTATGGTGGCACCCGCCTGTGATCCCTGCTACTCAGGAGGCTGAGGCAGGAGAATTGTTTGAACCTGGGAGGCGGAGGTTATGGTGAGCCAAGATCATGCCACTGCACTCCAGCCTGGGCAACAGAGTGAGACTTGGTCTCAAAAAAAAAGAGAGAGTGCTTCACTTAAAGTGGAGACTGTGCACTGTGGCTCACGCCTATAATCCTAGAACTTTGGGAATCTGAGGCAGGAGAATGGCTTGAGGACAGGAGTTCAAGGCCAGCCTGGGCAACATAGTGAGACTCCATCCCTACAAAATTAAGAAAAAAAAAGCCAGGTGCAGTGTAGTCTTAGCTACTTGGGAGGCTGAGGAATGAGGATGACGAACCCACGAGTTCAAGGTGCCATGAGCTATGATCCTGCCACTGCACTCCAGCCTGAGTAACAGAGCAAGACCCTGTCTCTAACAACAACAACAACAACAACAACAACAAAAAGTCACAAAGTTTGGAGGAAATTATTATAGATTAAAAGAAATTTAGACATACCAAACAAATGCAATCGGTGACACCTTGTTTAGATCCTATTTCAAAGAAACTGTGGGAAGCAGAATAATAACCCCTCACAGATGTCTATTTCCTTTAGCCAGGCATGATGGTACATTGCCTGGAGCCCTAGCTATTCAGTAGGCTGAGGCAGGAGGATTGCTTGACAGGAGTTGGAGGCTGCAGTGAGCTATGATCACTCCAGCCTGGGTCACAAAGCGAGACCCCATCTCAAAAAAAAAGTCCACATCCTAATTCCCAGGACCTGAGAATATGTTACTTGACATGGTAAAAAGAGATTTTGCTTGCATGATTAACTTAAGAGCCTTGAAATGGGGAGTGTATTCTGGGTTATCCAGGTGAGTCCAATATCAGAGAATCTTTACCAGCTGGAGTCACAGGCCAGGGAGATGCAACATTGCTAGCTTTGAAGAAGGGTAACAGAAGCCAAGAAATGTAGCCTTTACAAGTTGGAAAAGGCAAGCAAACAGGTGTCTCCTAGAACATCCAGAAAGGAACACAACTGTGTCAGCACCTTGATTTTAGCACAGTAAGGCTAGGGTCAAACTTTTTTTTTTTTTTTTTTGAGATGGAGTCTCACTCTGTCACCCAGGTTGGAGTACAGTGGCACGATCTCGGCTCACTGCAAGCTCCGCCTCCTGGGTTCATGCTGTTCTCCTGCCTCAGCCTCCTGAGTAGCGGGGACTACAGGCACCCACCACCACGCACAGCCAATTTTTTGTGTTTTTTAGTGGCGATGGGTTTTCACCGTGTTAGCCAGGATGGTCTCGATCTCCTGACCTCGTGATTCGTGATTCGGGCTGGGGTCAAACTTCTTACCTAGAGAATTAGTTAAATAATAAATGTGTGTAAGTCACTAAATGAGCTGTAATTTGTTACAGTAACAATTGAAATAATACACACACTCAAAAAAGATATGTTGAGACAAATCAGCAAGATTTAAACAGGGATTTGGCATCAGGCACTGTGGCTCACACCTGCAATCCCAGTACTTTGGCAGGACTAAGGCAGGAGGATCACTTGAACCCAGGAGTTCAAGACCAGCATGGGCAACATAGTGAGACCCCTCTCTCTACAAAAAAATTTTAAAAATTAGCCAGTAGTAGTGCTGCACACCTGTAGTCTAGCCACTTGGGAGGTTAAGGTAGGAGGACTGCTTGAACCCAGGAGGAAAAGACTATAGTAAGCCATGATCATGCCACTGCACTCTAGCCTGGGCAACAGAGCAAGACCCTATTTCAAAAAAATGTTAAAATTAACAGGAATTGGGTATCAGATGGAATATTGAGGAAATAGTGTTAATTTTTGATAGAATATAGTAATACTATTTGGGCTTTTTAAACTTTGTTTGTTAGAAATATGCACTGAAGCTCAGGCACGTTGGCTCATACCTGTAATCCCAGCACTTTGGGAGGTCGAGGCAGGTGGATCACTTGAGGTCAGGAGTTCAACACCAGCCTAGCCAACATGGTGAAACCCCATCTCTACTAAAAATACAAAAATTAGCTAGGCATGGTGGCAGATGCCTGTAATCCCAGCTACTCGGGAGGCCGAGGCAGGAGAATCACTTAAAGCCAGGAGGTGGAAGTTGCAGTGAGCCAAGATCATACCACTGCACTCTAGCTTGGGTGACAGAGTGAGACTATGTCACACACAAAAAAAAAAAAAAGAAAAAAAGAAAAAAAAATATGTACTGAAGTATTTATAGATGAAATGATACAAGGATGTCTGGGATTTGCTTTATTTTTTATTTATTATTATTATTTTTTTTTTTTATTTTTTTTTTTTTTATTTTTTTTTTTTTTTGAGACGGAGTCTCGCGCTGTCGCCCAGGCTGGAGTGCAGTGGCGCGATCTCGGCTCACTGCAAGCTCCGCCTCCCGGGTTCACGCCATTCTCCTGCCTCAGCCTCCTGAGTAGCTGGGACTACAGGCACCCACCACCGCGCCCGGCTAATTTTTTTTTTGTATTTTTAGTAGAGACGGGGTTTCACTGTGGTCTCGATCTCCTGACCTTGTGATCCGCCCGCCTCGGCCTCCCAAAGTGCTGGGATTACAGGCGTGAGCCACCGCGCCCGGCTATTTTTTTTTTGAGACGGAGTTTTGCTCTGTAGCCCGGGCTGGAGTGCAGTGGCCGGATCTCAGCTCACTGCAAGCTCCGCCTCCAGGGTTCCCGCCATTCTCCTGCCTCAGCCTCCGGAGTAGCTGGGACTACAGGCGCCCGCCACCTCGCCCGGCTAGTTTTTTTTTTTTGTATTTTTAGTAGAGACGGGGTTTCACCGTGTTAGCCAGGATGGTCTCGATCTCCTGACCTCGTGATCCACCCGTCTCGGCCTCCCAAAGTGCTGGGATTACAGGCTTGAGCCACCGCGCCCGGCTATTTTTTATTTTTTTAAGATGGAGTCTTGGCCTTGTTGCCAGGCTGGAGTGCAATGGCACGATCTTGGCTCACTGCAACCTCCACCACCCAGGTTCAAGGGATTCTTTTTCCTGACTCTCGAATAGCTGGGATTACAGGCTCCCGTGACTATGCCCAGCTAATTTTTGTATTTTTAGTAGAGACAGGGTTTCACTATCTTGGCAGCCTGGTCTCGAACTCCTGACCTCAGGTAATCCACTCGCCTCGGCCTCCCAAAGTTTTGGGATTATAGGCGTGAGCCATTGCACCCAGCCAGATTTGCTTTAAAATAATACTGTCCTCCTACCTTAAAAAAGGTAAGGGTTCTGAAACCAAGGTCCAAAAATAAAAATAAAAAAATTATTTAAAGGTAGGGGGATAGGACAAATTGGCAAAAAGTTGGTTACTTGTTGAAGCTGGGGACTAGTTACACTATTATTGTGTATACTTGAGATTTTCCATAGGAAGTTAAAAAAGAAAAAGTGAATTATTTTGGGAGAGAGCACTTATATATTCCAGATCAGCACTGTCCAAAAGAATTTTCTGGCCGGGCGCGGTGGCTCAAGCCTGTAATCCCAGCACTTTGGGAGGCCAAGACGGGCGGATCACAAGGTCAGGAGATTGAGACTATCCTGGCTAACATGGTGAAACCCTGTCTCTACTAAAAATACAAAAAACTAGCTGGGCGAGGTGGCGGACGCCTGTAGTCCCAGCTACTCGGGAGGCTGAGGCAGGAGAATGGCGTAAACCCGGGAGGCGGAGCTTGCAGTGAGCTGAGATCCGGCCACTGCACTCCAGCCTGGGCGACAGAGCGAGACTCCGTCTCAAAAAAAAAAAAAAAAAAAAGAGAATTTTCTATGATGATGGCAATGTTCCATATCAGCACTGTCCAATGCTATACCCGCTTACCATAAGGCTTTTGAGCACTTGAAATATAGGAAACATGGCCAGGCGCAGTGGCTCACGCCTGTAATCCCAGCACTTTGGGAGGCTGAGGCGGGCAGATCACGAGGTCAGGAGATCGAGACCATGGTGAAACCCCGTCTCTACTAAAAATACAAAAATTAGCCGGGCGCGGTGGCGGGCGCCTATAGTCCCAGCTACTCGGGAGGCTGAGGCAGGAGAATGGCCTGAACCTGGGAGGCGGAGCTTGTAGTGAGCCGAGATCACACCACTGCACTCCAGCCTGGGTGAAAAAAAAAAAAGAAATATAGCAAACGCAACTAAGGAAGTGAATTTTTCATTTTATCATCATTTTTTAAATATTTTATTTTTTGAGACAGAGTCTTACTCTGTTGCCCAGTCTGGAGTGTAGTATAATCTCGGATCACTGCAGCCTCTGCCTCCTGGGTTCAAGTGATTCTCCTGCCTCAGCTACCCCAGAATCTGGGCTTACAGGCATGTTCCACCACACCTGGCAAATTTTTGTATTTTTGGTAGAGATGGTGTTTCACCATGTTGGCCAGGCTGGTCTTGAACTTCTGACCTCAAGTGATCTGCCTGCCTCAGCCTCCTAAAAACCTGGGATTACAGGCGCGAGCCACCACACCCAGCTGAATTTTTCATTTTAAAATGTAAATAGCCACATGTGGTTAGTGGCTACCATTTACACAGTGCAGCTGGGGATACTGGAAGACAGCCATGCCACCTTACTACCAGAATTTGAAGTTAATAAGCAAGCTCATGAATCAAGTCAGCCCCCCGAGCCTCTTTTCCCTTTTTGTTAATAGCAGTATGCAGTATCCCAATCCCACTCCAAGCTCTTTCTTACCAGAAGTGGGGCATGAGATTCGGGCTATAGCACAACTTCTTCCTGGCCATAGTGACTGGTCCAGGAAGAAAATAAGCAGAGCTCGGATTGTCATAATCCTTGCTTGGAATGTTCTATATTACGAAGTAAAGCAGCTTCTTCAATTTGGAGTTGTAAGGAGGGAACTCTAGAACTGCTGGCCATCATGTTCCTTTGCCACTCTGAGAATAAAACCAAAATTAGGATAAAAGACAGAGAGACAGAGTCTTGCTTCTCAAGTACTTAGATCCAGTCAACCCTAAATTCAGCTCCATCCCTTCTTTTCCATGTTTCGGTGAGGTAAGCCAATAACTGCCTTGTTTATGCTATTAATAGTTTTGAGTTAAGTTGTATCACTTGCAACCTAAAATAGTCTTAATGCAAAGCCCCACTCAGTCTGGGCAACACAGTGAAATAGCTTCTCTAGCCAGGCATGCCTGTAGTCCCAGCTACTCGGGAGGCTGAGGTGGGAGGATTATTTGAGCGCAGGAGGTCAAGGCAGTGAGCCGTGATTGTGCCACTGCACTCCAGCCAGGGTGACAGAGTAAGCAGTTTACTGCACCCTTGACCGCCCAGACTCAAACGATTCTCCCACCTCACCCTCCTGGGTAGCTGGGACCACAAACGGACACCACTGTGCCTGGCTCTATTTTTCACAGAGATGGGGTCTTGTCATCTTGCCCAGCCTGGTCTCCAACTCCTGGGCTCAAGCGATCCTCCCGCCTCAGCCTCCCAAGTAGCTGGGACTACAGGCATGCCACCATGCCTGGCTAATTGTTTTGTATTTTTTGTAGAGACAGGGTTTCAACATGTTGGCCAGGCTGGTCTTGAACTCCTGACCTCAAGTGATCCACCCGCCTTGGCCTCCCAAAGTGCTGGGATTACAGGTGTGAGGCATTGTGCCTGGCCTTGATTTTTGCAGAGATGGGGTCTACGTTGCCCAGACTGGTCTCCAACTCCTGGGCTCAAGAGATCTTCCTGCCTAGGCCTCCCAAAGTGCTGGGATTGCAAGCATGGGCCACGGTGCCCAGCCCTGCTTTTTTAAATGAAATGATTCACCCTGATATGCACTGAAATAAAAAAAAATTTCAGTTAGACTAAGCAGCAAGAATTATCATATTACCAGTAATGGGCATAATATTCTGGGAGGAAAAAAAGTCATAAATCAGTCAGATTCAAGGATCAACCTGTTTAACTGTTCATATTTTATTCCTGTATCAGTAGATTAGGAAAGCAAAATTTTCCCAAGCACTGATTTATAGATCATGTTTATAAGCGGCACACAAAAAGTTAAGTTTCATAAACAATAAGTAGATCAGTGATCTACTTAAATTCAATTGTAATCCTTACGTTAAGCTGAGGGCAATAATAATTTAATACAATAGACTAAATACACACAAACCCGTGTATCCAGAACTACAAACATGGTTTCCATAGCCACATATGGTTTTAGTCACATTTCCACAATGAACAAGTACTTACAAATATGTTAATAAAACACTAACCCAAATGCTTATCCTGCCATGAGCTTTTAAGCAATGCTATTCCTGCTACTGAAAGCATTTATTTTTAGAAGCTCGAATCTGATCTGGGAAAACGGGTTCTCCTAAAACTTAACAGGATGTTATAAATCTGAAAAGATTTTAAATCAAAAAGCCTTCCAACACAGCATTATTCATGTGAAACTTGATTTCTTAAAAAATAATAACTTGTTATCTGAAGAAAATTAAAACAGATTATCTTTTAAGAGATATAAACATTCTCTCAAAAAACTATATTTTCCTCTATCATCTCTTTAAAAGAAATGCAAACCAGTTCATTATCTGTAGTTGTTATTTTGAGACAGAGTCATACTCTCTTGCTCAGGTTGGAGTGCAGTGGCACCATCTCAGCTCACTGCAATCTCTGTCTCCTGGGTTCAAAGCAGTTCTTCTGCCTCAGCCTCCCAAGTAGCTGGGATTACAGGCACATGCCTCCATGCCTGGCTAATTTTTTAATTTTTAGTAGAGGCAAGGTTTTGCCATGTTGGCCAGGCTGGTCTCGAACTCCTGGCCTCAAGTGATCTGCCGGCCTCAGCCTCCCAAAGTGCTGGGATTACAGGTGTGAGCCACCACACCCGGCCTAGTTCATTATCTTTAATAATAATTGTCTTTAATAATGAACTAGACAATAAACTAGTTGCTGTCTAAAAACTTCTGAATACATGAAGTACAAGTCTGAGCTGTCGAGTCAAAAATGCCATTTAGATTTCACATATTAAATAGCTATAGTAGTCCAGGCATGGTGGCTCACACCTGTAATCTCAGCACTTTGGGAGGCCGAGGCAGGTGGATCACGAGGTCAAGAGATTGAAACCATCCCGGCTAACACGGTGAAACCCCCGCCTCTACTAAAAATACAAAAAATTAGCCAGGCGTGGTGGCGGGTACCTGTAGTTCCAGCTACTCGGGAAGCTGAAGAAGGAGAATCACTTGAACCCGGGAGGTGGAGCTTGCAGTGAGCC
Source organism: Theropithecus gelada (assembly GCF_003255815.1). Lineage (NCBI taxonomy): Eukaryota > Metazoa > Chordata > Mammalia > Primates > Cercopithecidae > Theropithecus > Theropithecus gelada. The sequence continues at coordinate 1,251,385 of NC_037668.1, forward strand.
GAGATCGTGCCACTGCACTCCAGCCTGGCGACATACCGAGACTCTGTCTCAAAAAAAAAAAAAAAAAAAAAAAGCTACAGTACAGCTTACAAGGGTATAAACATACCTAACAGACAAATACTACTTTATCCTTTAGATAGTCAAAACTCAGAAGGAACGGCATGGTTTGCAAGGTACATTGACTTATGTGTGGTCATTAAACCCCAGTAAGTAATTCAAGTATGGTAATACAAAGGCAGGCAATTAGATACACCAATATCACTCTAAAATCAAAGGCATAAAAATAAAGGCTGAAAACTTTCTCTATCTTTCATTTACATGGCTAGATATCAGAACCTTATTTTAGAAAATATACAATTATTATATATGATTTCCCCAGATGGTAATTTTCAGAAACTACAAAAAGTGTCAAGATCCATAGTTTGCTTCATCAAATGCTTTTCTAGCTCGTTTCAATTCTTCATTCATAGTAAGCAAGTCTTTAACCCTGGCAAACTTTCTTGGGTCCTTTCGAATCAAGAAGACAATATCTTCAACTTGTACTCGACCTTGTCTTCCAATCGACATTGCCTTGTGAGTCTATTACAAAGAAACATATTACATTTAATTTTTTACAATCTAATATTTTACTGTTTTAATTTGCATTTATTAATTGCAAGTGAGTTCGAAGATTTTCTCTTATTATTATGGCTATATTATGGCTATTCATTTGTGAATTATCTTTCTACTCATATCCTCTGTCCATTTTCTAGTGGGTTATTAGCAATGTTCCCTTTATGCTTCACAGTCACTTTAAAAAAATATCTTTTTTTTGTGAGACGGAGTCTCGCTCTGTCGCCCAGGCTGGAGTGCAGTGGCGCGATCTCAGCTCACTGCAAGCTCCGCCTCCCAGGTTCACGCCATTCTCCTGCCTCAGCCTCCTGAGTAGCTGGGACTACAGGTGCCTGTCACCACGCCCGGCTACTTTTTTTGTATTTTCAGTAGATACGGGGTTTCACTGTGTTAGCCACGCTTGTCTTGAACTCCTGAACTCAGGCGATCCACCTGCCTCGGCCTCCCAAAGTCCTGGGATTACAGGTGTGAGCCACCATGCCCAGCCAAAAAAATATCTTAAGGACATTAAAACTGTCAACTTTATTGTTCCTTTTCTGTTTTTTTGATATATGTAGATTTTGTCTTCATTTGTATAAAATAATTTTATCATTTTGTGTACTCACCCATTTCATTTATGCTTTGTGTCCTTCTCCATCTTAATACCCAATAAATATTGGTGGGTTTTCTAAAAATCAAATAAATCTATCTCATCCCCTGTCATTATATACTCACCTGTGCAAAACTGAAGACCTATCATAGTATTATATCTAACGACAAAAAAAGAGAAGCTAAATACTTAATAATACGGCATTGAGCCGGACACAGTGGCTCATGCCGGTAATCCCACCACTTTGTGAGGCAGAGGGGTTAGATCGCTTGAACCCAGGAGTTACAGACCAACGGGCAACATAGTGAGACCCCGTCTCTACAAAAAATTTAAAAATTAACAGAGCTTGCCAGGCGCAGTGGTTCACGCCTGTAATCCCAGCACTTTGGGATGCCAAAGCGGGCAGATCAAGAGATCAGGAGATCAAGACTATCCTGGCTAACATAGCGAAACCCCATCTCTACTAAAAATACAAAAAATTAGCCGGGCATGGTGCTGGGTGCCTGTAGTCCCAGCTACTCCGGAGGCTGAGGCAGGAGACGCCTTGAACCCAGGAGGCGGGGCTTGTAGTGAGGCAAGATCACGCCACTGCACTCCAGCCTGGTGACAGAGCAATACTCTGTCTCAAAAAAAAATAAAAAGAAAAAGAAAAGAAAAATTTAAAAGAAAAAAAAAAAAAAGCAGAGCATGGTGACATATGCCTATAGTCCCAGGTATTTCGGAGGCTGAGGTGGGAAGACCACTTGAGTCCAGAAGGTCTCAGCTGCAGTGAGCAATGATCATGCCACTGCACTCCAGCTGGGGCAACAGAGTGAGATCCTGTCACACACACACACACAAAAAAAACATTGTATATCTTTAAATACTGGAAAAGGAGGGGAAAAAAATAAACCTATGTTGGATAATGGCATTATGGGTAGTATTTTTATTTTATTCAAGGATTTTATAATTATGTCCTTATAAAAAATGGAAGAGGTTAGGTACGGTGGCTCATGCTTATAATCCCAGCACTTTGGGAGACCAAGGCTGGTGGATCAAATGAGATCGGGAGTTCGAGACCAGTCTGACCAATGCGGAGAAACCCTGTCTCTATTAAAAATACAAAATTATCCAGGCATGGTGGCACATGCCTGTAATCCCAGCTCCTCAGAGGTTGAGGCAGGAGAATCCCTTGAACCCGGCAGGCAAAGGTTGCAGTGAGCCGAGATCACGCCATTGCACTGCAGCCTGGGCAACAAGAATGAAACTCCGTCTCCCAAAAAAAAAAAAAAAGGAAGAAGAGGGGATAGAATATGTATGTATAACCTCCATCCTTAATGATAAACAGTAACCGATAACTTCTGCAAACAAGCACTCAAATGGATAGCTTATTTCAAAGGGATGACATAAGTTCTAGTCTTACCTAAAGTTTAATATTTCAAATCTATTCTTCAATTAAGTAAGACCAGTTAGGAAAGAATCTTACCATTTCAGTGATAAACTCTATGACAAGATCTTCAAGAATATCCACTGACTCAGTATAAGGATTCTGGTCATCCCCAAAGCCATACATCATACATCGCACTGTAAAAGAACAATCACTTTTGTTTACTTTTACAGATTTAACAATTTAATGCTTTAAAAAAATAAACTAGAAGTGAACCAAGTTATAGACAATATTGGTATAAAAACATATTTGCATTGTATTTGTTATCTCCAAGTATGGATTCTGGTGTAAAAGGTTTAAGGACAGTCTGATGACCAGTTGTTCCCATGTAGCCTCCAACCAAACTCTTCCTTCCTCCGAGCTACTGAACCCTAAGGTAAACAGTGTTTTCCTAATCTCTATCATCTACTTACCAGTCCCTGACCCAGCAGAACACCTTTAAGTAGGAAACTCTGGCAGGGGACAAGACAGATAGCAACAGCTTAGCCTTTTTTGGAGGCAGTTTTTGTGTGTGGGCATGGCAGAGGGGCATTGGAAAAAAGGCAGATTCTTTACTGATATTACCATAGGGGAAAAGACATGAGAGAAAGTTCTCCAAATAGGTTTTTTTTTTTTTTTTTTGAGACGGAGTCTCACTCTTTCGCCCAGACTGGAGTGCAGTGGCACGATCTCGGCTCACTGCAAGCTCCACCTACTGGGTTCACGTCATTCTCCTGCCTCAGCCTCCCGAGTAGCTGGAACTACAGGCGCCCACCACCACGCCCGGCTAATTTTTTGTATTTTTAGTAGAGACGGGGTTTCACCATGTTAGCCAGTATGGTCTTGATCTCCTGACATCATGATCCGCCCATCTCGGCCTCCCAAAGTGCTGGGATTACAGGCGTGAACCACTGCGCCTGGCCGCAAATACATTCTTACAGGAGGCAACAGGGTAATCAAAATTAGAAAGCAAAGGGCTTACTACAAGGAATTTTGACATTTCCTAGATCAATACAACTGCTGGCAAAGCCCTTTCAGGCTTCATCTGAAGAAACCATATGAAATGAAAAAGGTAAGTCTAGGTCGGGTGCAGTGGCCCACACCTGTAATCCAGCACTTCAGGAGGCCCAGGCAAGTAGACTGCTTGAGCTCAGGAGTTTGAGACAAGCCTGAGCAACATGGCAAAACCCTGTTTCTACAAAAAAAAAAAAAAAATTAGCTGGGCGAAGGCCGGGATGTTGGCTCACGCCTGTAATTCCAGCACTTCGGGAGGCTGAGGCAGATCATTTGAGGCCAGAAGTTTGAGATCAGCCTGGCCAACAAGGGGAAACCCCGTCTCTACTGAAAAAAAAAAAAAAAACACACAAAAGTCAGATGGCGGTATTGGCACATGCCTGTAATCCCAGCTACTCGGGAGGCTGAAGCATGAGAATCCCTTGATTCCAGGAGGCAGAGGTTGCAGTGAGCTGAGATGGCGTGATCCACCTGCCTCGGTGATCCACCTGCCTCGGCCTCCCAAAGTACTGGGATTACAGGCATGAGCCACTGCGCCCCGCCCCAAATACATTCTTACAGGAAGCAACAGGTGTGCACTCCATCCTGGGTGACACAGTGAGACTTCTGTCTCAAAAAAACCCCACAAATTAGCCAGGCATGGTAGCATGTGCCTGTAGTCCCAGCTGCTCACATGAGCCAGGGAGGTTGAGGCTGCAGCAAGCTGTGACTGCAACACCTCTCCAGCCTGTTATACATTACCTGTACATGGGCATTTTTCTGGGAATAATTATAACTTTCATCGGATTCTCAAAGGGGTACATGTAAATGGTAAGAAACTCTGTCAAATGCTGCAAGTCTTTTATTATCTTGATCTTAGTAGTGCGTACAAGTGTGTGAGTGTGTGTGTGTGCACGTGTATACAGTTACCCCTTAGTATCCTTGGGAGCTTGGTTCCAGGACCTCCCGTGGATACTAAAATCTTCAGATGCTCAAATCCCAGATATAAAATGGCATAGTGTTTGCATATAACCTAAACATCTATATTTTATTTTAAATCATCTCCTATCTATATTTTAAATCATCTCCAGGTTACTTACAATACCTAATACAATGCAAATGCTATGTATATAGTTGTTATACTATATGGTTTAGGGAATAATGACCAGGAAAAAAAGTCTGCACATATTCAATACAGACGCAGTTTTTTTTTCCCTCAATATTTTCCATCTGAGGTTGGTTGAATCCATGGATGCAGAACCCATGGATATAGAGGGCCGACTGTATAGTATACATAAAATTCAGCAAGCTGTTCACTTAAGACTTGCACAACTTATTGTATCTAAGTTCTATTTTTTTTTTTTTTTTTGAGATGGAGTCTCGCTGTGCTCCCAGGCTGGAGTGCAGTGGCGTGATCTCGGCTCACTGCAAGCTCCGCCTCCCGGGTTCGCGCCATTCTCCCACCTCAGCCTCCCAAGTAGCTGAGACTACAGGCGCCCGCCACCACGCCCGGCTAGTTTTTTGTATTTTTAGTGGAGACGGGGTTTCACCATGTTAGCCAGGATAGTCTCGATCTCCTGACCTCGTGATCCACCCGCCTCGGCCTCCCAAAGTGCTGGGATTACAGGCTTGAGCCACCGCGCCCGGCCCTAAATTCTATTTTTTTAAAAAACATACTGCCAGGCGCAGTAGCTCACGCCTGTAATCCCAGCACTTCGGGAGGCGGAGGCGGGCGGATCACGAGGTCAGGAGATGGAGACCATCCTGGCTAACACGGTGAAACCCTGTCTCTACTAAAAATACAAAAAATTAGCTGGGCATGGTGGCAGGCGCCTGTAGTCCCAGCTACTCGGGAGGCTTAGGCAGGAGAATGGCGTGAACCTGGGAGGTGGAGCTTGTAGTGAGCCCAGATCGTGCCACTGCACTCCAGCCTGGGTGACACAGCGAGACTCCGTCTCAAAAAAAAAAAAAAAAAAAGGACTTGTAGAATACTTCTAAAGGAAGAAATGAGTAAATTAAGAATAATTCCTCTATTTAGAAGAAGTAAAAACTAGTAGAAGTACAAAGAGAAGAAAGTAGGCCAGGCCTACAGAAGAAAAGGGTGACTTGGAAACCAGCTTGAGATAGACATGTCCCTAGGGTTTACACTGGCAAGAGACTTTAGGTCCAGAAACAGGAGGAAAAAAACAAACACAGGAGCCAATAGTTTTTATCTTTCTGTTTTGGATTCCGTACTTTTTTGCCTTTTTTTTAAAAACAGATAATTTTAGATTTACAGCTGAGTTGCAAAAATAGTACACAGTTCCCATATGCCCTATATTCAGCTTCCCCTTATGTTAACATGTTATACAACCATAGGGAGTCATCAAAGCTAAGAAATTAACATCGGTACAAGTACAGACTTTATTCAGATTTTACGAGTTTTTCCACCAATGTCCTTTTTGTTTCAGGTTCCCATACCATTTAGTTGTCATGTCTCCTTAGTTCCCTCTATTCTCTGACAGTTCCTCGACTTTTTCATCTTTCAAAACCTTGACATCTTTTTTTTAAATGAAACCATTGTTTACAAAAAACCTTGACACTTTTGAAGAATATTGGTCAGTTATCTTGTAGACTATCCCTCAATTTGGGTTTCTTTGATGTTTCCTCGTTAGATTGAAGTTAGACATTACCAGGAAGAACACCAAGGTGATGTGTCCTCTTAATGCATCATATCAGGGGTATATAATGTCAATATACTGTATATTATTAGTGATGCTTTGATCACTTGGTTAACATGGTGTCTTCCAGAATTCTCCATTGTAAGTTTACTGTTTTTGTTTAAATATTTCGAGGAAGATACTTTGTCACTAACATTTTGATGAGCAGAATTCACCAGACAGAAAATATATTTCACTGGAAAAGGGAAACTTATTATATGGGAAGTATGTAAACTGTATTTGGCTAAAGGGTCTATAAAGGCATAAACAAATGCCAGATAATGCTTTGAAATTCTATAGGCCTATTGCAACCTCTGCCTCCCAGGTTCCAGTGACTCTCCAGCCTCAGCCTCACAAGTAGCTGGAATTTTTTTTTTTTTGAGAGGCAGTCTTGCTCTGTCACCCAGGCTGGAGCGCAGCACGCCATCTTGGCTCACTGCAACCTCTGCCTCCTGGATGCAAGCAATTCTCCTGCCTCGGCCTCCCAAGTAGGTGGGGCTATAGGCATGTGCCACCACGTCCAGCTAATTTTTTGTATTTTTAGCAGGGACGGGGTTTCGCTGTGTTAGCCAGGATGGTCTCGATCTCCTGACCTCATGATCCACCCACCTCAGCCTCCCAAAGTGCTGGGATTACAGGCATGAGCTACCGTGTCCGGCCCTCGAGTAGCGGAGTTATAGGCACGCATAACCACACCCAGCTAAATTTGTATTTTTATTAGAGACGGGGTTTTGCCGTGTTGGCCAGACCGGTCTTGAACTCCCCACCTCAAGTGATCCTCCCACCTTGGCCTCCCAAAGTGCTGGGATTACTGGCATGAGCCACTGTACGTAGTCTCCTGCAAATTTTTTTTTTAAGGTTCAGGAAACAGATCTTTCGTCAGTAACCTCTATGAATATTCAGTTAAGATAAGGAGAAGCCTGAAGATTCCAAATTCCTGTCATCACAAACTAATCTCACTGGAAAAAAGGTCTTTGCTAACAACCAACTGAACATCACTCTGGGATGCTCTGGTACAAGGATCCCATTCTTATGCTGATATAATAAGTAAAACCACATAATGGTATAAGGAGCATCAGAGAAATGAAATAAGAAATGGTCAGCTTTAGTGAGGAAACGAAATATGGAAAAGGATTTGGATGGTTAAAAAATAAGAGTGTCTGGCTGGGTGTGGTGGCTCATGCCTGTAACCCCAGGAGTTTGGGAGGCTGAGGCAGGAGGATCACTTGAGGGTAGGAGTTTGAGACCAGCCTGGCCAACATGGTGTAACTAGTCTCTACTGAAAATACAAAAATTAGCTGGGTATGGCTGGTCATGGTGGCTCGGGCCTGTAATCCCAGCACTTTGGGAGGCCGAGTTAGGCAGATCATCTGGGTCATGAGTTTGAGACCACCCTGGCTAACATGGGGAAACCCGTTTTTACTAAAAATACAAAAAATTAGCCGGGGCATGGTGGCGAGACAGGGTCTCACTCTTCTATCACTGGGGCTAGAGTACAGTGGCATGATCACAGCTCACTGCAACCTTTAACTCCTGGGCACAAGTGATCCTCCCACCTCAGCCTCCTGAATAGCTGGGGCTATAGGTGCACGCCACCATGCCCAGTTAATTGCAAAAAAAAAAAAAGATATACTGACCCTGTAGTTTCAAGGGCATCTGGGAACTGCTCACATATAACCCCGCCTAAATAAACCATATTCATAAATCTGTGTTGCCTCATTAGATATAACTTTACATAAAGGACCCAGGACTGGGAGATGGAGAGCACATTCTCATGCTGTGTTCCAGGGCTTGGCCTGTACCATCAGTAGTAGCAGCAGCTCTCCCTTCCTCTTGTTGCCAAAAAGGGTCAAAAGCATCTACTGAGGGGGTAGGATGCAGAATCAATACATTATAATCACCATGTCATTATTTATTTAGTTTATTTATTTATTTATTTTGGACACAGGGTCTGGTTCCGTCACCAAGGCTGGAGTGCAGTGGCGCAATCTGGGTTCACTGCAACCTCCACCTCCTGGGCTCAGGCCATCCTCTCACCTCAGCCTCCCGAGTAGCTGGAACTACAGGGGCGTGCCACCATGCCCTGATAATTTTTGTATTTTTTGTAGAGAGAGGGTTTCACTATGTCGCCCAGACTGGTCTTGACCTCCAGGGCTCAAGCGATCTGCTTGCCTTGACCTCCCAAAGTGCTGGGATTACAGGCGTGAGCCACTGCATCTAGCCTCCATGTCACTCTAATGTCTTACACTATTCACCACCTTCTTTTTTTTTTTCTTTTTTTTTGAGACAGAGTCTTGCTGTGTTACCCAGGCTGGAGTGCAGTGGCATAATCTTGGCTCACTGCAACTTCTCCCTCCTGAGTTCAAGCGAGCACGTCTGGCTAATTTTTGTATTTTTAGTAGAGACGGGGTTTCATCACATTGGCCAGGCTGGTCTCAAACTCCTGACCTCCAGTGATCCACCTGCCTCAGCCTCCCAAAGTGCTCGGATTACAGGCATGAGCCACTACACCCAGCTGTTCACCATCTTCTTACTTTGTTCATAGCCTTAGTCCAAAGCCCAAGCCCCAACTCACTTGCTACTCTCCCTCAACACCTGTTGCAGCATCCATTAGTATCTGTGGCTTACAGTCAAAGAAGCCTCTGTTTCTACTGCTGCAAAGGCAAGAGGAAAACTAATGGAGGTATGTTCTTCTGCCCTAAATTAAAACACGAACTACATTTGCTCACCTAAAAAGCACTTTATACACACACATACACACACATATAATTGGGGTTACGATTGGTACTATCTGATTCAAAAGTTAAACAGAATTTGATAGGCTAGTCTGAGAATATTGTCACTACAGGGAAACATTCAAAGCAATAAATGTACTTTGAAAGGATATGTCCAAAAGTTTTCATCATCTGTAACAAAATCATTGTCAAATACTACTTACATTCTTTAGAAAAAAGCCTCTTTCTTTTACCCTGTCCACCTTCTGCACCTCCTCCAATTTCTTCATTTTCTTCCTCAAACTAGAAAATATATATATATAAATGTCAAATAATTGCCTTGCATTTGATATTTTAATAATAACAAGGTTTTTTCCTTTTCAACAGATAGGCCAGAAAGCCTAAAGGAAGCAGAAAAAAAAAAAAAAAAAAAACACAAAACCTTAGCACGGAAGGAGCCTAGGTATCGAGTTCAACTTCCAACTCATCCAAAAATGGCTTCTACAATGTTCCTAACAAATAATCCTACTGCTTCTACGTGTAAGAGTTCTAATGACCATAGGTTTTATTTTTAAACAACTAAGGTGGCCTATTGCTACTGTTAAACAGTTGATACTGAATCAAAGTCTACCTTTGTAGACTTTCAATTAAGCAAAACTAATATTTACTAAGCATTTGCATATACAGTGCTAAAAACGTTCCTTAGGTAAGCCCGTAACCCTATTTTGTAACAAGAAAACTGATGTTCAAAGTTAAGTAACTTGCTTAGAGAGAATGGAGATTTTGAAATCCAGGCTGTCTGACTTTCAATGCATTCTTTTCCCACTACTTCACAGTAAGTATAGTTTTGTTAACAATTGAACTGTTGGTTCATAGTGAGCGCTAATAGATGTTAGTTTTGACCTCTGATGATTCTGTAAGTGTTTCAGTGTCTGGCAAATACAGACCAAAATCAAGGGGAAAGGGGTCACAAAACCTATTCTTCCTTCATGTCCTTCCCTACTTTCTAAAATGATCAATCCTTAGGGAGTGAAGTCCCCGAATTCTGTCGGCTGAATTGACTAAGGCAAGCAGATCCGATCCTGAACTCTGCCTCCGCTACTGAGCCCGAAGGAGTGAAGAAAAGAGAGGTTTTGGACACAGACGGTCACTCACGGTGGGGTCTTCTTCCTCATCTGCCATCCCACTAGCCCGCCAACCCACAGGGCCCCGCCGGCTGGTTCCCAGCGGGTTACGCTACTTCCGCCGCCTCACTTCCGGTGACGGGCGGGGCTGGAGCTGGGCCTAGCTGACTGAGGCCTGCGGAAGGACGGTGGTGCTTTCCGACCTGGCGGCGGAAATGCGACAGTCTCTAGCGGAGGAGGCCGGAGCTCCTCCCTGTAATACTGAAGGAATTGAAAACTAACAAAGAAAAGGAAATCACGGGCTACGTGGGATGTATCTCGTTGTCACCCTAAATTTGTTACTGCGCATTGAATCACGGCTTCCTGTTTGGGGACTGCGAAGCTATGGATCGTAGGAGGGCTAGCCAGCGGTGCTTTATCTGACATAAATGCTTGTAAATCATTTTAAAGAGTTGTGGTTCCACTGTTTCTAAGCACTATGTTAATTACTGGGGATACTGTGCTTCACCACAAATTTCCAAGAGATGGTGTCCCAAAACTAAGCATTTAAAATTTTGTGCAGGTTTGTTTTTGTGTGTGTGTGTGTGTGTTGTTTTTTTTTTTTGAGACCAAGTCTCACTCTGTCGCCCAGGCTGGAGTGTGCGGTGGCGAAATCCCGGCCCACTGCAACGTCCGCCTATCGGGTTCAAGCGATTCTTCTGCCTCAGCCTCCCGAGTAGCTGGGATTACAGGCGTGCACCACCATGCCCGGCCTCATTTTTGGTTTTTTTTTTTTTTTTTGAGACGCAGCCTCACTATCCCCCAGGCTGGAGTGAAGTGGCACAATCCGGGTTCACTGCAGCTTAGACCTGCTGGGCTCAAGCCATCCTCCCACCTCAGCCTCCAAGTAGCTGGGATTACAGGCGCACACCACCAATGCTCGGCTAATTTTTGTATTTTTAGTAGATATGGGGTTTCGCCACATCACCCAGGCTGGTCTGGAATTCTTGATCTCAAGCGATCTGCCCCCCTCGGCCTCCCAAAGTGCTGGGATTACAAGTGTGAGCCACCGTGTCCATTGGGGAAGGCTTTTGGTCGGAACAATGGTTGGGAAAACCACAGGCATTGGAAGGCCAGAGCTAGGGATATAAAATATGTGTCCTACAGTGTAACAGATGATGCTACATAAAGAAAATCCCGCAATACACACGATTTCTGAATGTCCTGCTGAACATTCGGTGAGTGAAAAGTAGTTATGTGAGGCTTGAACCTATCTTTGTTAATAAACACAAAGCATTTTCCCACACTTTTAATGTACGTTGAATTTTCTAGGAATGTTATTGCCCCAAAATTGAATACTAATTGTATTGTTTTGTTTGGAATTCATTAAGAGTTGTGTACCATTTCAAGAAATAACGTCACCCAAAGCAACATCACTTGTAATAATTTGAATAGTGAATACTGAAAAAAGAACTTTGATTTGAGGAATGTGAGTTAAATTATTAGGCCCTGAGAGGCATTAAAATGAGAGGCAATCACATCCTACTTGCCCCCTTTTGAGCTATGTATTTATGTCTTAAAACTGCTTGCCATTCCACAAGTATTAGTTATAAATTAGCCTAATTATGCCCCACCAGACACTATATCCCACACCCTATAGCTTGATAATGTTTAGCCAATCACTAATCAATGTTATTTTTGTAAACCAATGAGAATTCCTTAAGGACAACTTTGTGTCAGCCCACTCCCCGTCCTCATTCTTTTCCTTTAAAAATCCACTTGTACCTGCTGCTAATCTTAGAGTGTATTCCGGGCCACTTTATGCTGCTGAGTTGCAATCCTCAAGTCTGGCCCGAATAAACTCTCTATTTATATTAATTTTGCCTCAGCTTCTTCCTTTTAGGTCGACAATACTCACTCAAATCAGTCTGCATTCAAAGTAATTCTACATATAGGTACAAGCATCTGAAATCTTCATTATACCCCCTAGTGCTCGAGTGTTTATATATTGAAACATATGTTGGCTGGGCGCTCTGGCTCACACATGTAATCCCAGCACTTTGGGAGGCCGAGGCGGGCGGATCACGAGGTCAGGAGTTCCGAGACCAGCCTGGCCAACATGGTGAAACCCCCTCTCCACTAAAAATACAAAAATTAGCCGGGCGTGGTGGTGGACACCTGTAATCCCAGCTACTCAGGAGGCTGAGGCAGGACAGTTGCTTGAACCCGGGAGGCGGAGGTTGCAGTGAGCTGAGATGGCGCCACTGTACTCTAGCCAGGGCAACAGAGTGAGACTCTGTCTCAGAAAAGAAAAAAAGTGCAGCCCAAATTCGTGGAGAGGGGATTACATAAGGGCAAGAATATTGCGCTGGAGATCACTGGGGGCTTTCTGAGAGGCCACCTACCACGGTCAATTATATTATTTTTGAATTTCACTGCACAATAATGGAGACATTGTATTTGTTATTAATGTTTAAGGGAGATTGTTGAGCCTGATAGGGTTGAGAACTGCTTTTAGGTAGTGATCCAGTGTCCAAGAGGTCATGCATAAAACATTCATAGTGTCTGTTATCAAGGGAGTAGATAGGTAAAATATGCTGGATGCACAGCATAGAGTACAATGCAGCAATCAGAAGCAATAGATGTAGCAACATGAGAGAACTCGAAAGCAGTTCTAAGTTAAAAAAGTAAGAAATAAAATTTATAACATAATACCATTTATAGAAATTAAAAGTACTACTTATTTTACAGGAAAATATAAGAAAGCATAGACATTAAACACATGAGTAAGTTACAGTCTAGGAGAAATGGGAATAAGGATAAAAGGAATACATTGATCAATAACAAGTGAAGGACTTTGGAAGGGCCAATTGTAATAGTATGCCATGAACTGCGGCATGTGAATAATTCAGTCCTGTGAACCTGAGGTCCAAAATACAAAGTTGGGGGAAAAATTGCAGTGTGATAAGCAGAGCAGAAGGAAAACACAGAGTGAAAAGTCATGGTGTGCTTCTACAAGATGTTCTATGTAGGTTGCCAGGGCCAAGTTTGTTGGGTGGGGATGCAGGAAATGAGGCTGGATATGCGTGTGAAAGGCCTTAAATGTTTTCTTCAGAGACTGAAATTCAAACTACAGAGTTCTTGGGAACAGAACAGAATAGAACAGACATAGATGTGTCACATGACTTTATAGTTTTTAAAAAGATCACTTTAGTGGGGAAACTAGGATGAGAGATGATTATAATCTGAATTAAGGCAAAGAGGAAGAAGGAACTGATTTAAGACAAACTTTAAGAGACAATTTACAGAACTTTGTGACAATGTGAGAGCTATGGACAGAAGCATGGAATAGTATTAATATAAATAGGAAAGAAAAAGGGGAAAGAAGTTGGAAGTGGAAGGAAATGAGTTTAGTCTGTGTTTGAGAGTCTGGAGATGTCCTAAAAGTGATGGAAATCCAGGCCAGGAATTACAGGCTCGGAAATCCACAGAAAAATTAGTACTAGATCTACGCCAGGCACGGTGGCTCACGCCTGTAATCCTAGCACTTTGGGAGGCCAAGGCGGGCAGATTGCCTGAGCTCAGAAGTTCGAGACCAGCCTGAGCAACGTGGTGAAACCCTGTCTCTATGCTAAAATACCAAAAAAAAAAAAAAAAAAAAAAAAAAAAAACAGAGAAAGGAAAATTAGTACTAGAGAAAATGACACGGGAGACATCACAAAGTGATAGTCTAGAGATTGCACAGAAACAAAGGCTAAGAGAATAGAGGCAAAGGGCACAGCCTTAGAAACAGTACATCAAAGAGACAGAGTGACAGAAGGAATGGTCAAAGAGGTAGGAAAAGATAAAAGTAGGAAAAGGGGAGGAGGAGAGGGAGGAGAAGAACTGAAAACCCAAAAAGAAAAAGTTTCAAAAAGAAGCAGGTGTTGGGAGTTTGAGGCGGGCTGATCACTTAAGGTCCGGAGTTTCAGACCAGCCTGGCCAACATGGTGAAAACGTCTCTACTAAAAATACAAAAAAAAAAAAAAAATTAGCCGGGTGTGGTGGCGAGTGCTTGTAGTCCCAGTGGTTTGGGAGGCTGAGGGAGAAGAATCGCTTGATCCCTAGAGTCGGAGGTTGCAGTGAGCCAAGATCATGCCACTGCACTCTGGCCTGGGTAAAGAGTGAGACTCTGTCTCAAATAAAACAAAACAACCCAAGAAATAAAAGCAGGTGGTATGGAGTGCTCAGTGCCAGAGATTACAAGATTGAAGATTTAAGAAAAGGCCTTGAATTTGATAACTAGGAGGTATGGGAATAATCTGGAGAACAAAGTTTGAGGGTGTTGGTGAAGAGGGAAGCCAGATTATAAAAGTTTAAAGAATGAGTGTATACTAGGATACTGAAGGTAGAAAAGCAGAGAGGAAAGTGGCCTTAAGAGGGCAGTAAAGACTGGGAGCGGTGGCTCACTCCTGTAATCCCAGCACTTCGGGAGTCCAAGGCGGGCAGATCAAGAGGTCAAGAGATCAAGACCATCCTGGCTGACATGGTGAAACCCCGTCTCTACTAAAAATGCAAAAATTAGCTGGGCGTGGTGGCACACACCTGTAGTCCCAGCTACTCGGGAGGCTGAGGCAGGAGAATTGCTTGAACCTGGGAGGCAGAGGTTGTAGTGAGCTCAGATCATGCCACTGCACTCTAGCCTGGTGACAAGAGCGAGACTCCATCTCAAAAAAAAGAAAAAGAAAAAAGAGGGCAAGAGGGCGGTAGGATCAAGGAATGTGGACTTTGTATGAATGATTACTGAATGAATTGAAGCTGTGAACTTATCACAGTCATTCAGCTAACTGCTCAGAAAATCCTTTCATTACAGCAAAAAAATGGAATGAGCTTTTAATGAAAAAGGTAATTACAAGAGATTTGTTCACAAAAGAATGGATTCAGTAGAGAGGTAATTGATAGAAGGAAGAAATGGAGCTGTATGAGAGTAATTTGGAAGGAATGGCAGGGGTG
Source organism: Theropithecus gelada (assembly GCF_003255815.1). Taxonomy (NCBI): domain Eukaryota; kingdom Metazoa; phylum Chordata; class Mammalia; order Primates; family Cercopithecidae; genus Theropithecus; species Theropithecus gelada. The sequence goes on from NC_037668.1 coordinate 1,266,492, forward strand.
GGATTATCAGAAATGAGGAAAGCAGGAGCTGGATGGTCGGTTTGAGAGGTGTTAGTGATGGGATATGGGCAGGCAGGTAGCAGCAGTCAGACTCCAAATCAAGGCAGAAGCTTTGCAGTCCCACCCCTACCTCCACTTTCACCCCTCCATCCCAGGGTGTAAACTTCTACAGTGCTTCTCCCTAATTTGGGCTTAGCGAAGTAATGTCACTTTTTAAATGGCTTTCAGAATTTCTGCAATAATCCTAATGCAGTCTTAACCACACTGCCTGTACTCCATGGTTAAATATGCAGACTCTGAGATCAGATAGGTTGAGTTTGAAATCCTAGCTGTACTATTTATCAGCTATGTTACCTTAAGACAACTTACTTGACCTGCTGGTACATCCACTTCCTCATCTATGACGGGGGATAATAATAGTTACTAACCATATAAGGTTATTATGAGGCTTAGATTTATTAATAACCATAAAGTGTTTTGGGTAGTACCTGGCATGTAGTAAATATTCCATAAGTATTGTTGTTTTTATTTTTTATTTGTTTATTTTTTGAGACAGAGTTTCACTCTTGTTGCCTAGAGTGGAGTGCAATGGCGCAATCTTGGTTCACCGCAACCTCTGCCTCCTGGGTTCAAACGATTCTCCTGCCTCAGCCTCCCAAGTAGCTGGGATTACAGGCATGCGCCACCACGCCCAGCTAATTTTGTATTTTTAGTAGAGATAGGGTTTCTCCATGTTGGTCAGACTGGTCTTGAACTCCCGACCTCAAGTGATCCACCTGCCTTGGTCTCCCAAAGTGCTGGGATTACAGACATTAGCCACCGCGCCCAGCCCTTAAATTTTTAAAAATGATTCAACTTCTGGATATTTATAGGTGAGTGACTTCTTTTCCAAGAAGACAGCAATCCCTGGTTATTACCATGGGGAGCATTGGCTTCCCCAGTAGCCCCTTCTCCCTAGGGAGAAGGCAAACGTCATTTTACCAAAGGGAAAGGTGAGGAATAGAGTATGTATGTATGTATGTATTTACTTACTTAATTGTTTGTCGCCCATGCTGGAGTGCAGTGGTACAATCACGGCTCACCGCAGCCTCAACCTCCTGGGCTCAATTGATCCTCCCACCTCAGCCTCCCAAGTTGCAGTTGCTGGGACCACAGGTAACACCTGGCTACTTTATTATTCTTTTTTCTTTTCTTTTTTTTTTTTTTTTTTTTGTGATGGAGTCTCGCTCTGTGGCCCAGGCTGGAGTGCAGAGGCGCCATCTGGGCTCACTGCAATTTCCGCCTCCCAGGTTCAAGCCATTCTCCTGTCTCAGCCTCCTGAGTAGCTGGGATTACAGGTGCGTGCCACCATACCCAGCTAATTTTTTGTATTTTTAGTAGAGACAAGGTTTCACCGTGTTAGCCAGGATGGTGTCGATCTCCTGTTGATCTCGTGATCCATCAGCCTCAGCCTCCCAAAGTGCTGGGATTACAGGCGTGAGCCACCGCACCAGGCCCACACCTGGCTACTGTTTTAAAAAATTTTTTTGTGGAGACAGAGGTCTCACTATGTTGCCCAGTCTGGTCTTGAACTCCTGGGCTCAAGCGATCCTCCTGCCTTGGCTTCCCAAAGTGGTGGGATTACAGACTTAAGACACTGCACACAGCCAAGAATACTGTATTTAAATCTAAGTATTAGGAAGTCAGGATATCTATGAAATGGGTAAAGATAGGAAGGCATATTCCTGTCCCCACTTAGAGAGCCCTAAGGCTGCCCAGAACTTAATGCTGTGACATCCAAATTTTTGAACCTTCATTTATGTACCTTCATTTATATACCTTCATTTATATACCTTCATATATATATCTATTAAAATATACATTGACTTCCAAGTTCTAGAATGAGTAGAGTGTAAAATAGCAGTGATTATATAAGCAGAATTAGCTCCTCTCACATTAGAAAGCATAATTTTAATGGCTCAATTCCTTCTTTTTCCTTTTTCAATGAAATGGGTGTTGGGGGGTAGAAATCAGAAGAATTTTGGAGATTAGTAGAAAATGACTTAAGTTCTAATTTGTACTTGTGCCAGTCTCACCAGGCACTTAAAATAAATAAGGGGGAAAGTACCCATTGTATGTGCCAGAATCCCGCTGGCTCAAGGAATTTTTTTTTTTTTTTTTTTTTTAGAAAGAGTCTTGCTCTGTCACCTAGGCTGGAGTGCAGTGGTGCAATCTTTTATTGTATTTTTAGTAGAGACAAAATTTCACCATGTTGGCCAGACTGATCTTGAACTCCTAACCTCAAGTGATCCACCCGCTTTGGCCTCCCAAAGTGCTGGGATGAAAGACCTGAACCACTGCACCCAGCCTGGCTCCAGGATTTTCTAGGTGCCTGGCTGGCTAACTTGTTAACTTCATTTGAATGAAGATGTTTATGACTGTTTAGGGCAGATGATACTTGTATTTTAATAGCAATAGTAGGTGAAATGTATTGGGGGTGCTACCTACCTTATTTAATATGCCTCAAAACTTATTAATTCACGGTGGCTCAAGCCTGTAATCCCAGCACTTTGGGAGGCCGAGACGGGCGGATCACGAGGTCAGGAGTTCGAGACCATCCTGGCTAACACAGTGAAACCCCGTCTGTACTAAAAAATACAAAAAACTAGCCGGGCGAGGTGGCGGGCGCCTGTAGTCCCGGCTACTCGGGAGGCTGAGGCAGGAGAATGGCGTAAAAACCCGGGAGGCGGAGCTTACAGTGGGCTGAGATCCGGCCACTGCACTCCACCCTGGGCGACACAGCGGGACTCCGTCTCAAAAAAAAAAAAAACAACGTATTAATTCATATATATATGAATATCTTATTCGTATATCTATGAAACCTTACTACATACATTTAGTTATATATATCTCAGCATATCATAGATACATATATATCTAGTTATAGATATCTCTAGATATATCTATCTCAGTTGCCCTAAAGGAGAAAGCTAAGCCAGATTCCTTTTTTTTTCTTTTTTTTTTTTTTTTTTTAGACGGAGTCTCGCTCTGTCTCCCGAACTGGAGTGCAGTGGCCAGATCTCAGCTCACTGCAAGCTCTGCCTCCCGGGTTCACGCCATTCTCCTGCCTCAGCCTCCCAAGTAGCTGGGACTACAGGCACCCGCCACCTTGCCCGGCTAGTTTTTTGCATTTTTTAGTAGAGACGGGGTTTCACCATGTTAGCCAGGATGGTCTCGATCTCCTGACCTCGTGATCCGCCCGTCTCGGCCTCCCAAAGTGCTGGGATTACAGGCTTGAGCCACCGCGCCCGGCCTTTTTTTTCTTGTCTTTTTCTTTTTTTTGAGACGGAGTCTTGTTCTGTTGCCCAGGCTGGAGTGCAGTGGCGCAATCTCAGCTCACTGCAAGCTCAACCTCCAGGGTTCACGCCATTCTCCTACCTCAACCTCCCCAGTAACTGGGACTACAGGTGCCCATCACCACACCTGGCTCATTTTTTTGTACTTTTAGTAGACACGAGGTTTCACCGTGTTACCCAGGATGGTCTCAATCTCCTGACCTCGTGATCCGCCCGCCTCGGCCTCCCAAAGTGCTGGGATTACAGGTGTGAGCCACCGCACCCGGCCAGATTCTGAACTATATAATATATTCGGTGCTGTCACAACGGGATAACAGGAATGATGGTATTCACTAATGTGAACTAAAAAGGTAGGCTATGAACTGAACACAGGGGAGTATTGAACAAACTTCAATAAATTCAGCATGTGACAAATAAATTGACAAAGATTGTAGGGAAAAAAACGTTTATTTTCAAGGATTTGTGCAGACAATGGTGAATAAAAAATTGTATTTCAACCATAAAAAGAAGCTGACTTCATTCCACCCTGGCCTACAGGGTTTAGGGTGATGCCAGTTTGAATCTGAGGCTATACTGCTATCCCCATTCCTCCACCTGTAAAAGATTCCCCCAGAGGAATAACTTCCTATAACTTTTAGTCAAAAATATGCAAGACACATCAAACAAAGTAATGAGTTAAACAAGTTTCTGCTTATCTGCTTAGGGAAAGTCAAGAAATAAAACAAATGTGTATTTGTTTCTTGCTGTAAATTACCTTTACCTTGTGCACTTTTTGGTACATTCTGCTATGAAAACATCTCAAAATGTGACAACACAAAGAGTTTAGGTCAAGGTGACCCACCCAGGAGGCTGTAAGAACTGGTTTGAACTAGTACTGTGGAATGGAACTAGTTTAAAATATGAAGCAGCTCTAAACACCAAGCTTAGAGACATTAGAAAACAAAAATCATTAAAGCTACAAAATAACAAGTGCAAACATGCTGAACCTGTTTCCAGGGAGTGATATTCCCTTTGGCCAACAGGTCCCAAACTCACACCCACAAGGTGTAACTCTCTTTCCTGTTCTACTAGATTTCCTTTCTCTCATCTCAAAGGTCTTCAGAAATGACAATGGAAAACATATGAATTGTTGAAATTTACCCTGTGGACCAATTCCTGAAGAGATAACAGCCACAACTCTGAGATGATTAGACATGTAGTGTTTACTTGATGACTTTCTGTATTTCTAGAAACCCTCAAAGCATTAAACTGCCTATTTCCAAATCTAAACTTCCTAGCAGCTTTTATTATTTGGAGTAAGCAGACAGAAGACAATTTACTGCCACACAGGAATCAACCATAGCTAACTTGTCCACCATTAAGTTTTACGATAATGGACAATTCAACTGGAAGATCCATGCCTATGCTTGCTTATAATAATTTAATTTTAGACCTACTCTTTTTTTTTAAATAGAGAAGTTCTAGACATCCAACAGCTGATCCTTCTGTAGATATAAGGAGGGAATGGAGAAGTCTTCCTGTCAAATGCTGAGCCATCTAAAATGGTCTGTTCAGGAGTTACTAACTCCATGGCAAAATCCTTCAGTATCAGTTGCAAAGTTCTGTTTTCTTCCACTTCAGGAAACACCCTCATTTGATTTGTGGATCCTATGAACTGTCCAAACACACTGATGAATATCAGCAACTTCTCTCATTTGAATTTCTCATGTCCTTAAAGTAAGTAGAATTTCCAGAGACAACTAAAGAGTAATGCAATATGAAGAAAATTAAGAGTTGGCTAAGAAAAATAAATAATCAACTAAAAATTGCTGTAACAACTCAGACTTAAACACAAAATAAGTTTGTTGTCTTTTATAAGATGACAAAACTTCAATTTAACATCACAAGTTCTTATACTAGATGAATTTACCAGTATATGAATCAATATATTAGATTTCTTTCTTCTACCTCAACTGCAAATATAAAAAACAATTATTTCTTTTTTTTTTTTTTGAGACAGAGTTTCGCTCTTTTTTGCCCAGGCTGGAGTGCAATGGCGCGATCTCGACTCACCGCAACCTCCGCCTCCCAGGGTCAAGCGATTCTCCTGCCTCAGCCTCCCGAGTAGCTGGGATTACAGGCATGCGCCACCACCCCGGCTAATTTTGTATTTTTAGTAGAGACAGGGTTTCTCCATATTGGTCAGACTGGTCTTGAACTCCCGACCTCAGGTGATCCACCTGCCTTGGCCTCCCAAAGTGCTGGGATTACAGGCGTGAGCCACCGCGCCTGGCCTCAAACAATTATTTCTTCAATAGTTTCTTTTTCCTTAGTTGAGGTATTTAAAACTGAGTAACAGTATTTAGCACTAAGTAATTTAGAAAATATAAAAAGGTTTTATGAAATAGCAACAGTTGATTCATTTTTCATATACCATCTGATCACGTGAAGTCTCCATTTGAGGATACTGGTGAACAGAAAAATTTTTTCTTGTCTAAGCCACTGCTTTCTGGTCTCATCACACAGATAATTCTCAAATTTTATGTAGGCCCAGATTTTCTTGGCAAAACTCAAGATACCAGCACATAACACAGCTACTTCATCTGTTCTCTTTTTGCAGTGAGCACTATGCCTCTCTTTTATGTTTCCAGATGGGTACATGAAAAATGAATTTCTAAAGCCAAAGAATATCTTGGCATTTCATAACTGTTTCCCACCCAGCATCCCCTCCCCAATTTGCCAGATCCAAATCAAAGAGTGAAAAGAAGTCTTGAAAATTCTCTCTTCAAAAGAGGTCTGAACACAGCCTAGTTCCTTCCCTAACGAGCTGCAGGTTGAAAAGATCCTGATGAGGAGCTGAAGAACAAAACAGGATGACAGGTTTTTACGAAGGAGGTACGTAATCTTATCACTGAGGGCTGTAATTTATATGGACATTATATGCACTCTGCCAAGGACTGATTTACACACAGATCAAAGGAAGCTGGCTTTCTGTAGTCCCCTGAAGCATAATGACCTCAGTTGATCCACCCACCTTGGCCTCCCAAAGTGCTGGGAGTACAGGTTGAGCCACCACGCCCGGCAGTTGTTTTTATTTAAGAGCCTTTCACCATTACCTTCTGCTGTTGTCCTTCATGAGCTCTACATTCCAATTCCACAAAGCCACATTCAAATATTCATGCAATAAATATTCATGAAGCACTTGCAAAATGTTCAGCACTAGCTATGGGACTGTGGATAAAATGACAAACAAAACAAATGAACATTACAGTATAGCAGGGGGACATAAGTTAAACGGATATTGTATGCTTTGGAAAGATGACCAGGGAAGGAGACTGAAGGTTCGCGAAGTCTCCCTTGAGCAATTGAGGTCTGAGTTGGGACTTGAGGGATGAATGTGAGTTAGCCATTGAACAAGGAAGGGGAGGCTTTACTGTGCCTAATCTTACCTTGCACTTTCCCTCTCCAGGCCTTTGATGGCTCAATTCCCTCCCCACTAGAATGCTCTTTATTTCTGCTTATTGAAATGCTATATGCTTTTCAGGCCCAGCTAAAATGTCTGCTCCTCAATAAAGCCTTCCCTGAATGCTTCAGCTGAAGGCAGTTTCTCCTTTCTACTCCCCCAGCACTTCGTTTTCATTTTCCTTGGACACTTCTCACTTTCTACTGTATTTTTTGGTTATTTATAAACACAGCTTATCTTTTTCTACTAAATCTTAAACTTTTTAAGAAGAGAGTCTATTTCTCATTCATCTTTGAGTTCCCAAAGGCTAGCACATTCCTTAGATTTAGAAGTGCTGGAACAAATGTTTGTAGCATGAATTAATGCGTATTTGACATCCCTTTTCAAATATGTTGTAATTCAAATGAAGCTATTGTTGCAAGCTGTGCCTTTGAGGCTGAACTTACTCCTTGGTTAAACCAGAATGCCACAGTCATGGTCCCCATGACTGATTAGTGTTCACCACAATAACTGCAACAACTCTAACAAACAGGCCACTGTTCTTGACTGACAGGCGTTTGGCAACAACTACCAGTTCTCCAGTGTACTGAAATGAATTGAGGAAGGACTGTCTGAATTGAGAATCCCTAGGCTGGTAGGCTCTATTTATTCTTTGCAGTTGGGCTGCAAGAGCTGGTGACCCAGGGGGGCTTTGGCCTGATGTGAGACACGATTGCACTGCGTGGCAGTGAGGTTATGAGACTTTCCAGGGTGACAGAAACATTAATGATTGTAACAAAATAATCAAAGATCAATATTAGTGGAAAGCACTGTAATTTGAGGCAGTGTGATAACAAGGGAAAGGGAGCTTTGAGCTTAGACCTGGGTTTGGATGCTAACAGGATATCTCACCCACATCCCTTCTTTAACTCTCAAGATTTCATTTTTAAAAAAAATCTGTAGAACAGTTGTGCAAATCAAAGATGCTGTCTTTACACAATGTTCATGTTCTATTAAAATGTGTTTATTCATCTATCTTTTTTTTTTTTTTTTTGAGACAGAGTCTCGCTCTATCGCCCAGGCTGGAGTACGGTGGTGGGATCTCAGCTCACTGCAAGCTCCGCCTTCGGGGTTCACGCCATTCTCCTGCCTCAGCCTCCGAGTAGCTGAGACTACAGGCGCACACCACCACGCCTGGCTAATTTTTTGCATTTTTAGTAGAGACGGGGTTTCACCGTGTTAGCCAGGATGGTCTGGATCTCCAGACCTCGTGATCCGCCCGCCTCGGCCTCCCAAAGTGCTGGGATTACAGGCATGAGCCACCACGCCCGGCTCATTTATCTTATTCAACATATTTTGTTCTCTGAGGACAGGGACTCATTTCTGCAAAATCTAGCAAAGTGCTTAGTACACAGTAGTAGACACTGGCAAATATTTTTTTTTTTTTTCGAGACAGGGTCTCGCTCTGTCATCTAGGCTGGAGTGCAGTAGTGCAATCATGACTCACTGCAACCTCCACTTCCAGGGCTGAGGTGATTCTATCACCTCAGCCTCCCATGTAGCTGGGACCACAGGCATGCATCACCATGCCTGACTGATTTTTGTATTTTTTGTAGAGATGGGCTTTCACTGTATTGTGCAGGCCAGTCTTGAACTCTTGAGCTTAAGCGATGCGCCCACCTCAGCGCCCAAAGTGCCAGGGCTACAGGCATGAGCCACCAGGCCAACCACAGATACTTTTTAAACAAATGAACAACAACAATAATAGCTATCATTTATGGAACACTTACTCATGTCAGATATTGTTGTAAATAGTAATTCACTTAATCCTCCAACAACCTTAGAAAGGAGCTAACTCAATTTCACAGAAAACTGAACTTTCTTTTTTTTTTTTGAGATGAGGTCTCGCTCTGTCACCAGGCTGGAGTGCAGTGGCGCGATCTCAGCTCACTGCAACCTCCTTCTCCCGGGTTCAAGCGATTCTCCTGCCTCAGCCTCCCAAGTAGCTGGGACTACAGGTGCCTGCCACCACGCCCAGTTAATTTTTGTATTTTTAGTAGAGACGGGGTTTCACCATGTTGGCAAGGATGATCTCGATCTCTTGACATTGTGATCCGCCCACCTCAGCCTCCCAAAGTGCTAGGATTACAGGCATGAGCCACCGCACCTGGCCAACTTTTTCTTTTTTAGAATATAAAAGTCTTGATACAACTAATTTTGAAATAGCCTGGGGAGACTCACTCTATTCAATTAAAAAAATGTAAAATATCTTATACAATATGAAAAAGAAAAAATATGGTGGAGGGAGCAGGGCGCAGTGGCTCAGGCCTGTAATCCCAGCACTTTGGAAGGCCGAGGCGGGTGGATCACGAGGTCAGGAGATTGAGACCATCCTGGCTAACATGGCGAAACCCCGCCTCTACTAAAAATACAAAAAATTATCCGGGCGTGGTGGCGGGCACCTGCATAGTCCCAGCTACTCCTGAGGCCAAGGCAGGAGAATGGAGTGAACCCGGGAGGCGGAGCTTGCAGTGAGATGAGATGGCACCACTGCACTCCAGCCTGGGCGACAGAGTGAGACTCCGTCTCAAAAATAAAATAAAATAAAATTAAATTAAATTAAAATAAAATAAAATAAAATAAAATAAAAATCATAATTTGCCACCGGGCGCTGTGGCTCACGCCTGTAATCCCAGCACTTTGGAAGGCCGAGGCGGGTGGATCACGTGGTCAGGAGTTCAAGACCAGCCTGTCCAACATAATGAAACCCCATCTCTACTAAAAATACAAAACTTAGTGGGGCATGATGGCGCGTGCCTGTAGTTCCAGCTACTCGGGAGGAGAGGCAGGAGAATTGCTTGAACCCAGGAAGGGAAGGTTGCAGTGAGCCGTGATCGCACCACTGCACTCCAGCTTCGGCAACAGAATGAGACTTCGTCTCAAAAAAAAAAAAAAAAAAAAAAATTGTAATTTGCCAATTCATCACTGCTGCTAGTTTTTCAGCTTCGATTTCATCCTTAAATTTTTTTTCTGTTTTATGAGACACAGTCTTGCTCTGTCTCCCAGGCTGGAGTCCAGTGGCCCGATCTCCGCTTAATGCAACCTCTGTCTCCCCGGTTCAAGTGATTCTCCTGCCTCAGCATCCCGAGTAGCTAGGATTACAGACACACCACCACGCTCAGCTAATTTTTGTATTTTCAGTAGAGACAGGGTTTCACCATGTTGCCAGGTTGGTCTCCAACTCCTCACCCCAAGTGATCCACTCGCCTCAGTCTCCCAAAGTGCTAGGATTACAGGCGTGAGCCACCACGCCCAGCCTTTAAATTTTATTTCTTTTTTTTTTTTTTTTTGGAGAGGGAGTCTCACTCTGTTGTCCAGGCTGGAGTGCAGTGGTGCAATCTCAGCTCACTGCAACCTTTGCCTTCCAGTCTGAAGCAATTCTCCTGCCTCAGTCACCTGAGTAGCTGGGATTGGAGGCGCACGCCCCATGCCTGGCTAATTTTTTTGTTTTTAGTTTTGTGTTTTTAGCCGAGATTTTACCATGTTGGCCAGGCTAGTCTTGAACTCCTGACTTCAGGTGATCTGCCCGCCTTGGCCTCCCAAAGTGCTGGCGTTACAGGTGTGAGCCACTGCGCCCAGGCTTAACTTTTTTTTTTTTGAGGTGGAGTCTCGCTCTGTTGCCCAGGATGGAGTGCAATGGCACAATCTCGACTCCTGGGTTCAAGCGATTCTCTCGCCTCAGCTTCCCAAGTAGCTGGGATTACAGGCACCTGCCACCACTCCTGGCTAATTTTTTTTGAATTTTTAGTAGACATGGGGTTTCACCATGCTGGCCAGGCTGGTCTCGAACTCCCGACCTCAGGTGATCCTCCCGCCTCGGCCTCCCAAAGTGTTGGGATTACAGGCATGAGCCACTGCACCCAGCCGATTAACTTTATTCTAACTTCTGAGAGTTACCGAAGAGGAAAGACTTGTCTTTCAGAGCATGACAAAAATTGGAGGTTTTCATCTAGTTAAAAAAAGGGAGGGAGAAAAAAATTATATTTAAAAAGTGAGTGGCATGAGCAAGAATGAGAAAGCAAAGACTGTAGCTGAAGAACATAGTCTTTATAGACAAAGCTTAAAATCCATATACAGAACAGTGGAACCTACTATTGGAAGGCCTTGAATAGCAAGCTGAGGACTTAGGCATTATTCAGTAGGTAGTGGTTGCTGTCAAAGGAAACACCAGTGTGGTACGGAGGAAAATTTTCTAGTCCTGATTTCAGAAGGCTGGAATTATTGTGCCAGTGTATTACTTGGCAGTTCTTACCCTAAACCTCGGTTTATTTCTAAAACAGGAGTAATCAGGCAGTTGTGAGGGTTAGGGTGATGGCTGTAGGATTAAAAGAGGGGCAATTTTTTTCTTTTCGGATCTCGGCTCACCGCAACCTCTGCCTCCCCAGTTGAAGGGATTTTCCTGCCTCAGCCTCCCAAGTAGCTGGGATTACAGGCATGTGCCACCATGCCCGGCTAATTTTGTATTTTTAGTAGAGATGGGTTTCTCCATGTTGGTCAGGCAGGTCTCGAACAGCCAACCTCAGGTGATCCGCCAACTTCGGCCTCCCAAAGTGCTGGAATTACAGGCATGAGCAACCGCGCCCGGCCAAAGAGGGGCAATTATTACTATTATTAATATTTTTTTAAACGGAGTCTCGCTCTGTTGCCCAGGCTGGAGTGCACTGCTGCTATCTCAGCTCACTGCAACCTCCGCTTCCCGGGTTCAAGAGATTCTCCTGCCTCCGCCTTCTGAGTAACTGGGATTACAGGCCCACGCCACCATGCCAGGCTAATTTCTGTATTTTTTTTTTTTTTTAAGTAGAGACAGGGTTTCACCATGTTGGTCAGGGTTGTCTTGAACTCCTGACCTCAGGTAATCCGCCTGCCTTGGCCTTCCAAAGTGTTGGGATTAGCTGCTGCCGTTTTAGACAAGGGTTGATGAAGGGTTCGAAGGCCTGCACAATAGAGCTTTTGTTCTGTTTTGAGTGGTCCTGAACAGTTCCTTTGGGCAGGGGAATTTGTGTGTGAATGTGCAAACATATATGTAAACTGAGTGGCTGCCTGGCCTTGTCCTAGGTTTTGTCCCGTATATATTCCGCCTTTTTTTTTCTTTTTCTTTCTGCATGTATGTATATTTTCTCAAGGCGTCTGCCCTGCACTAGACTTTGGCTTGCCTTTCCAGGCCAGCTTTGACAGTTTTCCCTCTGGGTAACCAAGCGGGCTGCAGCCAGCAGATGGCACTGCAGCAGAAAGGGGCAGAGTCCTTTTAGGCCCTTGACAAGCAGGGCGGGTTAGTAACCTTATAATTTAACCCTCTAGTTAGCCTTGGAGGACTCGGTGTCGCACTTCCGCCCGGACTCTAATAAAGTGGGCCGAGTTGTGTGTAATTAAGGATTTCAGGATGCAAATCTGTATCTGTAGTTTTGTCTCCTCCACCCCACCCCCATTATTAGATTGGCAGTGTCTTTTGTCACGTTGTCAAAATGTTCTCAGAGGAGCGGTGGCTGATTTCTGGTTAAAGTGGCTGAGGTGATCCCAGCATTAATTAAATGCAGGAGAATCGAGATTCTCCTGATAGTTTAAGGAAAAGAAAAATTCACACAAGCAAACCGGCAACCATTTGAATGTTTTCCGACGACGTGGTGCTTTAGGATCTGAAAGATGCGACTTGTTTTGTTTGTTTGTTTGTTTTTGAGACGGAATTTCCGCTCTTGTTGCCCGGGTTGGAGTGCAATGGCGCGATCTCGGCTCACCGCAACCTCCGCCTCCCAGGTTCAAGCGATTCTCCTGCCTCAGCCTCCCGAGCAGCTGGGATTACAGGCACGCGCCACCGCGCCCGGCTACTTTTGTATTTTCAGTAGAGACGGGGTTTCTCCTTGTTGGTCAGGTTGGTCTCGAACTCCGACTTCAGGTGATCCGCCTGCTCGACCTCCCAAAGTGCTGGGATTACAGACGTGAGCCACCGCGCCCGGCCACGACTTGTTTTTGTTAAAGGTTCCTCATTTCATTTGGAACGTTCAGACGCAGTCTAACTACATTTCCATCCGGAGTAAGGAAGAGCCGCTCAAGGGCAGTCACCGAGGCCGCAGGTGCGGCTTCTTCACCCGCGGTGCTGGAGTTCTCTCAAGTGGAAGCCCACGACGATGAAAACCTTATAGGTGGGCTGCTGCTTACACACAACAGCCGCCACGGCGCAAAATAAACTACAAAACTATAAGCCTTTACCTTTTCAAACACACCGACGCGGGCCAGCCCCAGCACTACGCCCTCAGGGGCACGCAGAAAAGATTTCCTTATCATGGCCAAGTAGGAAGCCTCCGGGATAGCGTTCTTCTTAACCTACGTAAACACGCTGTTTCCCGAGCTCGACAATCGGCTAGCCACTCCTGATAGCGTTCGGCGCTCGCCTCTCGGCCCTTGCTCCTGCGTACTCGGCTTCTTCCAGTCGCCTGGGCCCGGATCGGGAAGTGTCAAGCGGCTGCCGAGTTCCCTCACCTCCGCGGCTATCACCACTGAACCCGGACCCCCTACCCAGGTCCAGGGCCAGCCGCCATGACGAACGGTGAGAACCGATGCCCTGAGCGGAGGGTGGGAGTGAAGGACGAAGGGAAAACGTGGCGGGCGGGGCCGGGACTGACGTGGCCGTTCTCCCCGCCCCCTCCCAGCCCGGCCCCCCTTGGGCTCTCGACGCCCCTAACTTCTGTACCCCTATCCTCCTCCGCCGGTTCCCCCTTCCCATATTCATCTAGGACCCCCAGTGCCTCTTATGCTCATACGTCGAGTTATTATCCCTATCCTTTGCTTTCCCTTTTCTTTTTCTTAGTTCTTTCTGGCCCTTGGAGAGGTCAGTCCCAGAGGTACTGCTGCTATTTCGACCCAGGGAAGAGAGAGGCTCCTCCTCCCAGCCCCCTACGTTCTCATACTTTCGGACCGTAGTTTTGTGGAGAGGGCCAATAAATCACATAGAATATCA